>NC_091309.1:36384608-36434608 GCF_038502225.1 Cherax quadricarinatus | reverse complement strand
AATAATTGCACCAACCACTCCAAAACTATATCCCCACCTGCTTTTAACATTTCTATCTTTATCCCATCAATCCCGGCTGCCTTACCCCCTTTCATAATATATAATATATATATTATAGATACTTTAAAGACAAAATACATTGGCAAAACATTCACAAAAATGCAATAGAAAGTAAAACAACATTGATAACAACTCAGAGCTACATCTCGAATACTTCGTCCAGCTCCCCGGCGGTGGGCTGCGTGCCCAGAATGCTGCAGGCATTGCCTCTCTGGATCGCAACAATGAGTCTCTGAAAGAGGAAGCTGGTCGCCCTTTGGTCCTTGGTTTCTGTAACGAGGTTTTCACCCAGCTCTTTGAGGAACTTTAGAGCGCACTTGCCCCATGTTCCAAAGGTCTCCGACCCTATCGGGATGAAGTTATAACAAGGGGAAGGTCTTCATATTTGTGGATCTTCTGGGTTTCGCTGTGGCTGGCAGTTCCACCCCCTTCAGCTTCGGAGTATGGCAAGTAGGTGTTTGCCAATGTGGCAGCACAGGCGTAGTCCCAGGCAATCTGCTTTCCATCCTTCCAGGGTAGCATAGTGGCTCCATCAGGACGCTTTTGACTTCCGTCAGACCTCTGCACTTGGGGTTCCCGTTGAGCTGGGCAACGGGCTGTGGTGAGGCTTCTCTTTATGATGTCATTGACCTCCTCATGTGTGGCATACTTCCCTTCTGCTGTGTGACACACGAGACCATGAAGTCCGAATTGATCAGACGTCGCCCTGCCGCAAATACACCTATGTTCGGTGAGGATCGGGGCAGCTAGGCGAAGAGCAACACCAATCCGAATGGCCTGTGGGTCGACTCGAGTGCCCAGGGAGGAATTGGGAACAGCTAAAAGGAAATCTCCTGAGTGTGGTGCCTTCAGGGGGCTGTAGGGCAAATTTCGTAACTCGTTTATTTACCGTCCGATTTTCTCCAGTTTTGGTGCACAAGACAAAGTGTTCTCACTCTTTCTCGAAAATATTTATAAAAAATATACCTCAAACAACAACTGAGAAAAGACTGATTTACTGAAAATGCCCTTGATTTTGATGCAACTCTTATATGCGGCTACGTAAGGTGGTTTGGACACTTGGTGCCGAGAGAACAATGCTAATACTAATTCGGACCGTAGGATTTCCCTCTAAATACCTTATCGTTATTTCACAAAAAAATAAAGTTTGTTAGTTTCTGGAATATTGCAAAAAAATCTGCCCTTTACTCCCACATAACTCCCGAACTATTTGGAATATTTTCAAAAACTCTACGGTCAGGATAAGAGAAATCATTATTCTACAATATCTGTGAATATTATTCCATTTAATTAAGTAATAAAGGAGCCACATCGAATTATAGGTGAATAAGTTACTTCCGAGATATCGGCCGGGAACGCCGGCCGGCCCCCGTCTCAAAAAAAAAAAAAAAAAATTCGCGAAAATCGCGTTTGTTTGGGTGTATTTCTTAGTAAACTGATGTTCTAGTGCAGTTATCCTCTTCAAAACACCGTTTTCTCTTACTCAGAGACGACAGGTGACCAGTTACACTTTTATATCGAAATATTCCCGATAATCTCTGGGCCATATTATGGCCTATTTTATTCAGTCTAGAGTATATAACATGTTTGTATGTTATTTAGAGTGTTTATTATATCATATTAGATCAATTCTGATAGACAAATAAGCCGTAGAGTTGATATATAAGCTGATATAAGCGTAATAATGGGTGATTCCTGGCTGGCACCTCGAGCGGTGGCACACTGCTGAGCGTTCCCATCTGGTTCCCGGCAGTCACTAAGTCTCAGGATAAGTCCCGCCTACTGTTTTATGATGCCAAATAGTCAGTTATTATATTAGAAAGAATAATGCAAGAAAAGGCGATAAAAAACAAGAAAATAACTCCAAAAAATATATAGGCCGTGAGCAGACTCGGTACCAACATCGCCGTCACCATACCTGATATAAATGACTATAATTTCTTGTAGAAACGTCGTAGAACATTCATTCTGGTACCATTGTGTTGCCAAAGAGTTGAGCTTTTTTTCAGTATATATAACTCAATATCCATATTTTTCCGATTTTTCGGTGAGCGCGCGCGGCCAATTGCCCTACAGCCCCCTTCACTGCCAGGAGACAAGCTTTGTCCTTTCCTGAAGCGTTGGTGAGCATTGTGTTGGCGATTTTTTCCATGATCGGTTTGTCCCACTGGGACTGTTTGTGTTCTTTGAGAGGAGCTGGTCTACTGGAGGAGTCTGCAAAGGCGTCCCACCTAATCACTGCTTCAGTAAACCTGGGGCCTTGAGCTCCTACCACGTCTCTCAAGCGTTCGGGGACAATCTCCTTGACTAATGCACTGGAAGCCAAACACGAAGACAGAAAAGCAGGTAAAGCAACATGCCGTTGCTTTGCGCACCCCTATACCTCCCAGTCGCACTGGGAGGGTTGCCAGATCCCATTGCTGATCCTCTAGTGATAGGTTCAGTGCCTTCTTGAAGGTCGATCTTAGGTGTGCGTCATATTCGTCGAGTGTTGGGTTGCCAAAAGAGGGTGCACACTGCAGGAAGTGAGTCTTGGCATAGTAAGACACCTTGTGAGGAGATACAGAGCATCATGGGCATCAAGATTGCTTATTCTCTCCTCCATTCTCATCAGGTCATTCAATTTGTCCTTAAGGACAGTGTCAATGCCTGGTGACCCAGCGGTGCTCCTAAGAGGGTACCGTTAGTCGAAGTGGTAGTAGAGACTTCTGGGAGGATTCTTCACAAGGCATTGATTATTTCCTGGTTCGCTGTGATGATTTCACACTTGGAGGGATTGAGGATGAGTCCCAAGTGTTCTCCCTGTGTTTTCACCAGTTGTAGGTCCTCTAACAGGGACTCATCAGTACTGTATATATATATTTATATATATATATATATATATATATATATATATATATATATATATATATATATATATATATATATATATATATATATATATATATATATATAACATAATATTTAGGCACAGTACTTTTTTTTTACCTTGGATTTTAAATTAACCTGACGACACTGGAGGACAAGAGGGATGGAGGGATATGAAACGACATACAAAATATTGAGAGGGAATTGACAACTGGAAGCTGAAAACTCAAATGAGTCACGGAGATGTTAAGAAGTATTTCTTCAGTCATACAGTTGTCAGGAAGTGGAACATCCTGTAGAGTGATGTAGTGGAGGCAGGAGTTATGCGTAGCTTTAAGAATAAGTACAATAATGCTCTTTGAGCAGGAAGAGAGTGGACTTAGTAGCGATGGACGCAGAAGCGGGGACAGGAGCTGTGAAACGACCCCTGCAACCACACACACACAGAAACGACCAGCAAAGAGGCGGGGCCAGGAGCTACGAATCAACCCCTGGAACCACAAATAGTTGAGCACACATACATAGCCCCTATCCGGGCCAGGAGCTATGAATCGACCCCTGCAACCACAATTAGGTGACTACACAATAATGACCAGCAAAGAGGAGGGGTCAGGATCTACGAATCGACCCCAGCAACCCAGAGGAGAAGCAAGATGCTACATAATAGGAACACTTCAGTCTGGAGGTCCCAGGGTGGTAATTGCAGTGATGTATAACCCACCACAGAACAGCAGGAGGCAAGGACAAGAATATGATGAGAGTAACAGAGCGATGCTTGACACACTAGTTGAAGTGGCCAGAAGGGTCCATATGGGCAGAGCAAAGCTGCTGGTTGTGGGTGACTTCAACCACAAAGAAATCGACTGGGAAAACCTAGAGCCACATGGAGGCCCAGGAACGTGGAGGGCAAAGATGGAGGTGGTAATGGAAAACCTCATGCATCAGCACGTTAGGAACACTACCATAGAGAGAGAGAGAGAGAGGAGAAGACGAACCAGCAAAACTGGACCTAGTGCTCACCTTAAGTAGTGAAGATATTGAGGACATCGCATACAAAAGGCCCCTCGGAGCTAGTGATCATGTGGTTCTGAGCTTCGAATATATAGTAGAGTTACTAGTGGAGAGGGAAGTAGGAAGGGCAGAGTGGAGGAAGCCAAACTACAAGAGAGGGGACTACACAGGCTTGAGGAACTTCCTGCACGAGGTTCAGTGGGACAGAGAACTGGCAGGGAAATCAGCAAATGAGATGATGGAATGTGTGACAACAATATGCAGGGCAGCAGAGGAGACATTTGTACCCAAGAGTAACAGAAATAATGAGAAGGCCAGAACGAGCCTTTGGTTTACCCAGAGGTGTAGAGAGGCCAAAACTAAATGTGCTAGAGAATGGAAGAGGTATAGGAGGCAAAGGACCCAGGAGAATAAGGAGAGTAGTCAAAGAGACAGAAATGAATATGCACAGGTAAGGAGGGAGGCTCAACGACAATATGAAAATGACATAGCAGTGAAAGCCAAGTCCGATTCATAGCTGTTGTACAGTCACATCAGGAGGAAAACAACAGTCAAGGGCCAGGTAATAAGGCTAAGGAAAGAAGGAGGCAAGATCACAAGAAATGACCGAGAAGTATGTGAGGAGCTCAACATGAGATTTAAAAAAGTATTCACAGTAAAGACAAAAAGGACTCCTGAAACAAGGAAGGGTTGGGTACACCACCAAGTGCTAGACACAATACATACAACCGAAAAAGAGGTGAGGAGGCTGCTAAGTGAACTAGATACCCCAAAGACAATGGGACCGGATAAAATCTCTGTGGGTCCTGAGAGAGGGAGCAGAGGTACTCTGTGTACCACTAACAACAATCAACACATCTACTGAAACAGGGCAGCTCCCTAAGGTATGGAAGACAGCAAATGTAGTCTCGGTTTTTAAAAAAGGAGACAGACACAAAGCATTAAACTACAGACCAGTATCACTGACATGCTTAGAATGCAGAGTCATGAAGAACATTATCAGGAGATTAGTGGTGGAGTTTGAAAAGAACGGACTCATACATGACAACCAGCATGGCTTCAGGGAAGGAAAATCCTGCATCACAAACCTATTGGAGTTCTATGACAAGGTAAGACAGGAGAGAGAGGGATGGGCAAAC
The DNA here is from genome assembly GCF_038502225.1 of Cherax quadricarinatus. Lineage (NCBI taxonomy): Eukaryota > Metazoa > Arthropoda > Malacostraca > Decapoda > Parastacidae > Cherax > Cherax quadricarinatus. The sequence continues at coordinate 36,429,530 of NC_091309.1, read as the reverse complement.
TGCATCATCTTGGACTGTAAGAAGGCTTTCGACACAGTACCACACAAGAGACTGGTTAAAAAGCTAGAGGAGCAGACAGGAATAGCAGGGAAAGTACTGCAGTGGATTGCCGAATACCTGACAGGAAGGAAACAAAGTGTGTCGGTATGAGACGAGGTATCAGAGTGGGTGCATGTGTCGAGCGGGGCTCCACAATGGTCAGTCCTAGGTCTGGTGTTGTTTCTTGTATGTGTGAATGACATGATGGAAGGGATAGATTCAGAGGTGTCCCTGTTCGCAGACGATGTGACGCTAATGAATATGCAAGCGGACGAGAATCAGGTAAGCCTACAAGGGGATCTGGACAGGCTGCAAGCCTGGTCCGGCAAGTGGCTCCTGAAGTTTAACCCCAGCAAGTGCAAAGTTTTTTAAGCTTGAGGAAGGACAAAAAAGACCGCAGATGGAGTACAGCCTAAGAGGTCAGAGGCTACAAAACTCACTCAAGGAAAAGGATCTTAGGGTGAGCAACATACTGACATCAGGCTCATATTGAAGTATGCAGCACCAGTATGGAACCTACACCTGGGCAAACACGTCAGAAAATTAGAAAAGTGCAAAGGTTTGCAACAAAACCAGTCCCTTAACCTCTCATCGTAGGAGGAGACGACAGTGAAGACGACGACACTGGAGGATAGGAGGGAGAGCGTAACACATGATAAGGACCTCTATAATACTGAGAGGAATTAACAAGATGGAGACAGGATGTTTCAGAGATAGGACACAGCAACAAGGGGTCACATTTGGAAGTTGAAGACTCAAATGGGTCACAGGGATGTTAGGAAGTATTTCTTCAGTCATAGAGTTGTCAGGAAGTGAAACAACCTGTAGAGTGATGTAGTGGAGGCAGGATCCGTACATAACTTTAAGAAGAGGTATGATAAAGCTCATGGAACAGGGAGAGAATGAACCTGGTGGCGACCAGTGAAGAGGCGGGGCCAGAAGCTGTGACTCGACCTCCTGCAACCACAATTGAGTACACACACACGCACACACACACACACACACACACACACACACACACACACACACACACACACACACACACACACACACACACACACACACACAGATGACGTGAAGTTGATGAGAAGAATTCATTCGATCGAGGATCAGGTAGAACTACAAAGGGATCTGGACAGGCTGCAGACCTGGTCCAGCAATTGGCTCCTGGAGTTCAACCCCACCAAGTGCAAAGTCATGAAGATTGGGGAAAGGCAAAGGAGACTGCAGACGGAGTACAGTCTAGGGGGCCAGAGACTACAAACCTCACTCAAGGAAAAAGATCTTGGGGTGAGTATAACACGAGGCACATCTCCTGAAGCGCACATCAACCAAATACCTGTTGCAGCATATGGGCGCCTAGCAAACCTCAGAACAACATTCCGACATCTTAATAAGGAATCGTTCAGGACCCTGTACACCGTGTACGTTAGGCCCATATTGGAGTATGCGGCACCAGTTTGGAACCCACACCTAGCCAAGCACGCAAAGAAACTAGAGAAAGTGCAAAGGTTTGCAACAAGACTAGTTCCAGAGCTAAGAGGTATGTCCTACGAGGAGAGGTTAAGGGAAATCAACCTGACGACACTGGAAGACAGGAGAGATAGGGGAACATGATAACAACATACAAAATACTGAGAGGAATTGACAAGGTGGACAAAGACAGGATGTTCCAGAGATGGGACACAGCAACAAGGGGACACAGTTGGAAGTTGAAGACACAGATGAATCACAGGGATGTTAGGAAGTATTTCTTCAGCCACAGAGTAGTCAGTAAGTGGAATAGTTTGGGAAGCGATGTAGTGGAGGCAGGATCCATACATAGCTTTTAGCAGAGGTATGATAAAGCTTACGGTTCAGGGAGAGTGACCTAGTAGCGACCAGTGAAGAGGCGGGGCCAGGAATTTGGACTCGACCCCTGCAACCTCAACTAGGTGAGTACAACTAGGTGAGTACACACACACACACACACACACACACACACATACAAAAAAAATAGGCCAAGTGTGTAATCAACAAGTGCTGATGACAAAATGGTAACAAACTAACACACTCGAAGAGGTACGATCAACTCTTGGAGCAGGGAGAGAGTGGACGTAGTAGCAACGAAGCGAAGAGGCGGGGCCAGGAGCTGTGACTCGACCCCTGCAACCACAAACAGTTGAGTACTTAAAAACTAGGTATGCCGAGCATAGGCCTGGCAGCGCCGACATGCGTTAAGTCGTTAACGGGGTAGAAGGTACAGTGTTAATAAGGGCAAAAGCGTCCCAGAGTGGTTAACTACTCTATAATTTGTTCGTGATTGTAGCCATGTATAAACCTAAGTAAGTAAATTTACTTACATGATTCATTACCTTTGTAACTTGTGAGTTCATTACCTTTGTACCTAGTTCAGCTATCAAAACTTTGGGGCCCAGTCCCTGGACCCATTATATACCTCTGTAATCTGTAAATACCTTTGTAACTTGCTCTGCTATCAAAACTTTGGGGTCTAGTCCCTGGACCCACATGTACCTCTGTAATCTTTTGACTACAGGCCACAAGATGGGTATGGGGTGCATAATAATCATATTAGACTAACTAACAAGTGGTTAACAGTGTAAAGCAGTAAGGTAGCAGCAATCTCCTCTGGATCCTTCCCAGGCGGAGGAGAAGCAGTGTGACCTGACACTCCACTAGAGGGCGTCGGCCAACTTGCTGGCATCGTTCCTCCTCCGCTCTACTGCCTCAAGTAACATTTTACTCATGGGAAATCGCCCTCGTGTGTGTGTGTGTGCGTGCGCTCGTGTGGATGTATGGCTCACTTAATATTTGTATTTATAAATCATTACAATTTCGACTAGGTGTAGACGTGTCAGTGGCTCATTACTTTGTAATTTGTTCATGATTGTAACCATGTATAGAAGTATAGATGGTTCATTACCTCTGTAACTTGCCATGATTGTGACCAGATCTGCCTGGAGTTCATTACCTTTGTAACTAGTTCGACTATCATAACTTTGGGGTCCAGTCCCTGGACCTATTATGTACCTCTGTAATCTTTTGACTACCACCCACACCATGGGTCTGGTGTGCATAATAAACATATTAAACTAAATCTCAACTGCAAGCCACGGATGGCAGTACACTGGGCAGCAAAATATGCTATTTGTACGCTTTCATATGAGATATTATTATTGTTGTTGTTATTATTATTATTATTATTATTATTATTATTATTATTATTATTATTATTATTATTATTATTATTATTATTATTATTATATTAAACACCCTTCAACCCCTCAACGGAAATGTTTTGATGCTGGTGAGAGACGCTTGATCCACGGAACTAGATTTGCCTTCCCTACCTTCAATCAAACCAGATTGCTTCCAATTCTTAACAATTCCTTATGGGTTTCGTGCATACAGTACTATATTATATGAACGCATAAAAATATATTAACGCACTGAGTTTCTACAGCAAAAGCGAGGGATTAGAGAGTAGAGGAAGGTGTTTAATAATGGTGAACTTGGTGAGCTAGAGAAAAGAATGAGTGGAAAACTGGTTAATCCCTATCATGTATTTTAAATAGATATATCCAGAAGATATGTAAATATACAAATTTCACTAATTTAGTTAATTTAATATTTTAATTATGCGCCCCATAACCATCCTGTGGGTGGTAGTCCAAAGATTACAGAGGTTAACGCACTCGGCTCACACACTGAGGTCCGGGGGTCGACCCCCGGTACGGTTGGAAACATTAAGACATGTTTCCTTAAGACACTTGCTGTCTGTGTTCACCCATCAGTAAAATAGGTACCTGGGTGTTAGTCGACTGGTGTGGGTCGCATCCTGGGACGAAACTCTTCTGCACAACCAATTACAGTTGGTGTCCCACAGGGAAGTGTCCTTGGCCCTCTTCTCTTTCTCCTATACATAAATGACCTACCAAATGCTTCGCAATTACTCAAACCCACACTATTTGCAGATGACACTACATACGTCTTCTCCCACCCGAGCCCAGTCACGGTAGCCAATACTGTAAATACCGAATTACAGAAAATATCTACCTGGATGAGGACTAACAAACTTACACTAAACATTGACAAAACCTACTTCATTCAGTTTGGTAACAGAGCTACAGATGTCCCTCTTAACATAATGATAAACGGATCACCTATCACAAAGCTAACAGAGGGAAAATTCTTAGGAATCCACCTTGATAATAGACTCAAATTTCATACACATATACAACAAATTTCTAAGAAAATTTCCAAGACTGTAGGCATACTATCGAAGATACGGTACTATGCTCCACAGTCAGCCCTCCTGGCCCTATATCACTCTCTTATTTACCCCTATCTCACCTATGGAATTTGTGCATGGGGCTCAACAACAAGTAACCATCTCAGACCACTAATTACCCAACAAAAGGCTGCAGTTAGAATGATAACAAATTCTCACTACAGGCAGCACACTCCACCAATATTCAATACACTCAACCTACTCACCATACAAAACATCCATACTTATTACTGCACCTATTACATACATAGAACACTTAACTCTGATATTAACCCTCCCCTCAAACATCTCCTTGCCAACCTCAACAGAACACATGACCATAACACAAGGCACAGATCACTCTTTGATGTTCCTCGTGTCCATCTCACGCTATGCAAAAACTCAATGCACATAAAAGGCCCTAAAATCTGGAATTCATTACCTGTAAATATAAAAGAAACACTACCTGTTTATAAATTCAAGTCTCTTCTCAAAGATCACTTACTCACCCAAAACCAAATAAATACTGAATAACTGAACCTTATAAATTGTATATCTTAAATGTTTCTCACAATTATATCACATAAATGTTAAACCTAAAACCCAATCTAACTTTATTATTTTTTAAATACACTACCTAACAGAATACTCCATTCTACTGAATTTACAACAATGCATGCAACCATATGACCTGTCTTTGTAATACTCACTTGTGCTTTATAGTAATCTGTTTACATTAATGTTTTATCACTGATTTCATCATTGCTTAGTTAATCTTAAGTTAATTTTAAGCCAGCCCGTAATGCTATGCATAGTATAAGTGGCTTTGGCATGCTGCTCTTATCTGTATTTTTTTGTACCTCTGTATGTGTGCTCAAATTGTAAATAAATAAAAAAAAAAATAAATAAACTGACATAATTTGCCCTAAATGCTCTACGTAACAAGGGATTTTCTATACAGTAGTATGTCACTGATGTCAGCTAGGCCTGTATACCTTGTACTTGTAGAAATAAAGATTATTATTATTATTATTATTATTATTATTATTATTATTATTATTATTATTATTATTATTATGTCCAGAGACTGGGCCGCAAAGTTTTGATAGCTAAACAAGTTTAAGTACTTTTTCCCCTCAGGGAAGGTTCTTTGATGTCAATGAAGAGGTTCTTGATCTAAGAACTTGGATCGGTCCTCCCCTTCCTCGGACTGAACATCAATGCCATTATTAAATAAGTGTCGGGGGCTCAAGACTGTTTAACTGCCTCCCAGCATACATAAAGGGGATTACCAATAGACCCCTGGCTGTCTTCAAGAAGGCACTGGACAGACACTTAAAGTCAGTACCTGACCAGCCGGGCTGTGATTCGTACGTCAGGTTGCTTGCGGACAACAGTAACAGCCTGGTTGATCAGGCCCTGATCCACCATGAGGTCTGGCCACAGACCGGGCCGCGGAGGCATTGACTCCCGAAACCTTTTCCAGTATTACCTCAGACGCTATGTGACCCTTTTGGATTTAGCGCTTCCTCATAAATGTAATAATAATAATAATAATAATAATAATAATAATACAGAGATAATGAACTATTTACATACTTATTCACTTTGTTTTGTGATCAGCTCTAAGGATTATTTCCTGTCACTGGATCATATGTTTAGTTAAAACGAGTGACACCCGAAACATCTAATTGGTCAAATAAAATAATGAGATGAGTGATAATGATGTATAAGAAGTTTGACTCACGGAATTCAGAGACAACCTACTCAGAAATGTTCAAGATATATCAAAGTATTTTACCCACAGCAGTGGTATATTACAAACCATTCTGGAAAAAATACCCTGACTTTGCTCATTGTAAAGCTATTATCTGTATTAATAACTCATCACAATTGTGATCGGGTGTAGACGTGTGACCTTTGTAACTGGACCCATTATGTACCTCTGTAATGTTTTTGACTATTGCCCACAGGATGGGTATGGGGTGCATAATAAAGATATGAAACTAACTCACCGAAAGCTGAGTTGGCAATTTCCTGAGGACTCTCGTGGTGCAGGATATCAAGGAAGGACCTGCGGCCGCAGTAAACGAGTTCATAGCGGTAGCAGTTCTTGCCCTTGAGGTAGTAGCAGTGGTCCCTGGAGGCTTGCTCCGTAGGGTGAAGGAAGAACCTGTCTGTCATCATCTGTACCAGAAAAGTGCAGTATTAGTATTACGATATACGTGTGTCAGGAGCAGCTTTAGTATTGTGGTGTTAGTAGCAGTGAAGATCGTGTTGGTTGGTAATCAGTAGACTTTAAAACGAAGCTCGTAGTCAGCTTGACAGAGAACACCGAGGAGTGGTAGGGTGTCGTCGACTTCTAGCGTAAACTGGAGTGAATGCTCGACCTGGTTGAGTATGTGTTGGAGAGCAGAAATATTGAAGCGTCTGGGAGTTATAGTGAGAATGTCTTCAACATAACAGAGCTAGGTGACTGAAGAGAGAATAATAAAGAAAATAGCTCAGCTTTGGATGTTCCACATATAGATTCCCTTGGGTAGTCCGAAAATCTGTTGAAAAAAATAATTTTGAAAAGAGTAATATATGAAACCAACACAGTTCAACACGGTCTACGCAATTGCTAGGCGGAACAGAAAGGTCGAGGGAGTAATCAGTGTTCCAGCGCAGGAGCTCAGTGGCTTGTGTTGTGAGTACCTTGGTAAATAGGGACGACAAATACAGTCGACCCTCAACTAACAGCGGCATTAAGTAACGGCAATTTCGTCTAATGGTGGTTTTTGCTGTAGAAAAAATGCCTTAACCAACGGCGAAAAACTTAACCAACGATGTCAGTACGCCATTATTTACAAGCTGTTGCGGTTGGTTTCCACGTGTGCCTCCCATACATTTTGGATTATTCCACTGTTTCTAGTGCTTGTAACTGCTAAATAAGCCACCAAGGGCCCCAAGAAAGCTTCTAGAGCCAACCCTTTGGTAAAGGATGTAAGAAAAACGATAGAATTCAAGAAAAAGTTTGTAGAAAAATACGAAAGTGGTGGTGGTAGAGGGTGGTAGTGATGGTGGTAGAGGGTGGTAGTGATGGTGGTAGAGGGTGGTAGTGATGGTGGTACAGGGTGGTAGTGGTTGTGATGGTGGCAGAGGGTGGTACTGGTTGTGATGGTGGTAGAGGGTGGTCCAGTGATTCTCAAGCTGGTCCGGCATTAAAACACCAAGAAGGGAGGTAACCCCACCAAAGGACTTGGTACCTAAAGTCTTTATGGAAGGGGATTCTCCTATCTAAGCAATAGACAATCCTGAATCTCCCCTGCTGCTGGCACATCCCTGATCAACAACTCCACAATGAAGGTAAGTGGCATTTAATTGTTTTTTATATTGCATGTCCCATTCCTTTCCATATAAGGAAATGCATATTTCATGTAAAAAAAAATTTTCAGACTTTGGGGTGTCAGGAACAGATTAATTCTATTTCCATTATTTCTTATGGGGAAAATTAACTCGACCAACGGCAAGCCCTCTAGAACGGATTAAGGCCTGTGGTTGAGGGTCCACTGTATTGACGATATACTCATCATAACTCGACTCCCCAACACAAGGTAAACCAGGTCGAGCGCTCATTCCAGTTTATACATTAGAAGTCGACGACGCCGTTCCTTACCTTGATGTTTTCTCAAAGCTGACCATGAGCTTCGTTTGAAAGTCTACTGATAACCGACCAATTAACACGATCTTCTCCACTTCTACTAGCACCAGGATACCAAAACTAAATGTGGCACAATTATAGCCTTCTTCCTGCATGCCCTCTGTATCTGGACTAGTGAGTTCCTTGAGGAAGAATTCTCTTTCATCGAACAGGCATTTTCTAAGCTTCACTATCTTCGTCACTTCATTAGAGATTACAGACGCCATACACATAACACCTTCAACTCATCCTGACATGATACTGCCCAGAGAAGATATATAGTCCTCCCTGTTAACTCCATTGCCAAACACTTCTCAACATTCTTTCCAATACCGCATTCCAAGTATCTACCCCTGCATCTACTGTAGTAAACACCACCAAGTTCAATCCTCTGCAGGGGTATACATAATCCCTGTCAACGATTGCAACCAAATATAAGTGGGAAAAACTTCCAGAAACCTCCAAACACGTATTTCGGAACACCAATACGCTAGCAGAATGAACGGTTTGAAGAACGTCTGTGTTTTACACCGAAACTCCCACACCCATTTAATTAGCTTAAGAGATGCACAACTCATTGCAAGGAAATGATATAATGATTCACACCACCGGATTCTCCAACACCCAAAACATTCTTAATCATGTACTAGCCTTATGTCAGAACCTGGGGTTGATAATCTCTACTGATAAAACAAAGATACGCAATAGGCATCCTCCTCGACAGAGAGGAACAGTTCGTCAGATCCAATTGCATGATGGGTGTGGAAATTTATTTGGTCCCTAAAGTTCCACAGGACAGATACGATGTACGAAGGGGTCCCAGCATAGCTGTAATGGGACGGCTGAGCTGGGTGGCCCTTAAACCCTCCCAAACAAACAGCATTCTCTCTAGTTGGCGTGGATTGTTGGTAGGCATTTATTTAATTTATAGATTTACTCTTCAGGGAAGGAGTAGGTAGTTTTACTGTTAGTATATTAATATTAGGTTTACTAAGGCAACTGTAGATAATAATGTAGACCTAAGACCTTAACATAGGTAGTGATAGGCCGATAATGTAGGCAAACACTAGGTTAAGTTAGCTAGGGAGAACTGGCAGCCCTAGCTTGAATGACGAGGCGTGGGTCTCAAAGACACAACAGCGTCCTTCTTAAGACAGACACCAACTGGACAAGACGTGCCGGGATCAGCAGACGGCGCCCCCCCACATGTCTTCACATTTGAGACCTGGGGAAATCTGGTAGAGGCACCTCGATATACCGTAGATGACCTCCGTCAGGCCCATACAGTAAGACAAGACCTCCACTTTATCTCGTAGATTTCTGGCCAGTGTCTGGGGAGATTGTGAGTGAGTTTGATCTGTGGGCCTGTGTTGCAGCTGGCAGAGCATGCCCAGTAAGTACCAGTGTCTCAAGGCAGTCTGGAAGCTAGTGTCCGTGTCTGCATAGTTATACTAGGGGATACATACTTTCTTGGATATAGGAATTTCTGAGGTGCAGGCAGAACACTAATAATGATTGAATATTGCAGGAATTAAGGCTCCCGGTTGCATGTGGTTTCTGAGGGAAAGTCCAGAGGGGCTAAGGCTAAGCTTAGGGAAGTTGAAGATCAGGATATATGCTGCAACACCAAGTAAATTAGTCCTTTATACGTGCATGCAGGCGAGTTTCTTGCAACATCAATCATTTGTGAAAATCTGTCCTATAAGCCACTTGTGAGGCTGAGGTACCCACCTCAGAGCTCGGTGTCAACAGAGTTTGCCAGGGTAGGCGACTCACTTGGAGGCAGTCCACACAAATTTTCACAATGGGTCTCTTCTAGAATTTGTAAGCAGATACAGGTATCTAGGCTTACAAATGAAATCTTTGGAAGAAGGAAAACAAAATTCAGGCATTCACTTTCAGGTACCCCTTCAGGGATACCTAATTAATTGTCTGCTGAAGGTGAAATTGGTTGCCACTTTGAAGTCTACACTAATAAAATAAAAATATCAAAGGTCCTTAGAAACTAAAAATACACAAAACGACTAATAGCTTTTGCTTTTCCACTTACATCCACAAACTCCTTGGAAGATTCCTCGCCGAACTTCTTCTTGCCCATGTAATGTTTACGGATCCTATTAGCTATGTCGACGGGATCCTTACATGAAGTGTCCTTCAAATCAAGTAAGATGGGACCATATTTCTCCCACTGCTTGTTGAGCTGTGTTGTCAGACTGACGTCCTTCAAAATGTCTGTCACAAAATTGGACAGCCATATCACAAGTATACCTAACCTTGATGAACAATATCTTATTTGTGATTAGTAGCTGCATCATATTTCTATGTATATCATGTATTTGAATGCTCTGGCTTATGGAGACAGGACTTACCTTGAACCCTGAAGGAGCCGTCGTCTTTATTGGTGCCAAACATCCAAGGCACCTGAAGGAAGAGCTGCTTGTGGATAAGATGGTGAGGTTCATCTGGCAGGAAGGACTCCTTCCCCGCCCAAGTATCGATCACAGCACCGAAGGGCATGGGCTCCTCGTCCCACATCTGTCAACATCATACTCACTCACCAGACAAACTTGAAACTTATTTAGAATAATTTCCTGACAAGATTTTAGATTTTGCCACCGAAGTGGCTAGTTTATTGTGCACCCCATATCCATCCTGTGGACGGTAGCGCGAGAGCATATGGATACACAAAAGGCCTAGGAACTAGGCCCCAAAGGGTTAACAGGAATACATATGGATTTATATCTACATATCTATAGTTCACTTATCTGTTGCAAGCAAATTTAGGAAATTTGCTTAGTATATCTGGTATCTTATTTTCATTAATAAGATATCTTGACATGTCACATAGGTTATTATACTGTCTGTCTCTGTATTCTTCAATAAGTGGACAATTAAGCACATAGTGTTCAAGACAGTGACCATATGCCTGATCACATAATTTACATTTAGTTTGATCATCATCTGTGTGTCTCCCAAACTGCCAGAAGCACTTGTAACCAAGCCTAAGCCTGGCCACTACAACATCAGTCAGTCTGTTCACATTGCAAGTTGCTCCATAAACATACTTATCTACATTCATGTTATCATAGTGGGTTATAGATCTACTCAGGCTTCTAACTGCATTCCTATAACAATCATTTTCATTATTTGCTTCTCTCCTAATATTATTCCTAATGCTAGACACAGTTATACCAAAGTTATATTCTACATTCTCCTTCTGGGTACTCTTCTTGGCTAACATATCAACTTTATCATGAAGGAGTAATCCAATGTGTGATGGGATCCATAGCAATTGTACATTAATTCCTTTGTCCCTAATTTTTGAGTATCTATACCTGGCTTCTCCAATGAGCATGTTGTTGGAGTCATTATATGAGTCAAGAGCCTTCAATGATGACATAGAATCAGTAATGACAAGGAGGCCTAATCTGTGCAATTCAGCTGCGCAAGGAATCTCAGCACAATTTTGTGAGACCGTACACATATATCTTGGATTCGAGGACCTATTTTGGATTTGCTTTAGCCAGATATTGACTTCAGTACAAAGAGCAACTAAGAAAATTTACGGCTGTCATAGGGGTTCCACCCCAGGTACTGAGGTACAGTAAGGTAAAAAATGGCAGAACTGAAAAATTATTTATCTTGCATACATTGAAGCCCTAGATGACCATGCCATACCCCAATTTGCTCTGGTGTCTTAACAGATGACTTAAAATATTCATAATGATGGGATGAGGATCACCCTAGAAAGTTAATATACCACTTAAATACTTAACATGAGTAATGACCTCCATATAACTAGCATCAGGAACTATGTCATAAAAAGAAATATCCTCAGTGTCATAAACATGCTCAGGCAAGCCCACCCAACCTCTCATGCAGAAGCCCTCCAAGATTCTTCACAACTATTTTTAAACTGTTCCAAGTTAGCCTGGAGTATACCTGGAGGGTGTTCCGGGGGTCAACGCCCCCGCAGCCCGGTCTCTGACCAGGCCTAGCAGTGAATCAGGGCCTGATCAACCAGGCTGTTATTGCTGGCCGCACCTAAACCGACCTATGAACCACAGCCTGGCTGGTCAGGAACTGATTTTAGGTGCCTGTCCAGCTCTCTCTTGAGGACAGCCAGGGGTCTATCGGTAATCCCCTTTAGGTATGCTGGGAGGCAGCTGAGGCAGTCTTGAGCCCCTGACACTTATTGTGATGTCTTAGTGTACTCGTGGCGTCCCTGCGTTTTGCTGGGGAGATGTTGCATCACCTACCGAGTCTGTTGCTTAAGTAGGGAGTGATTTCCATGTGCAGATTTGGGACTAATCCCTGTAGGATTTTCCAAGTGTATATTATAGTGTATCTTTCTCGCCTGCGTTCCGAGGAGTACAGGTCAAAGGAATTCAACTGTTCCCAATAACTGAGGTGCTTTATTGTACTTAAACGTGCAGTGATAGTTCTCTGTATACTATCCAGGCCTGCAATTTCGCCTGCCTTGAAAGGGACAGCGACATTTCGTGCACCATGGGAAACTGCCCGATTTCAAATTGCCGTGTTTTTCCTTTCCCCCAAAGAAACTACATTATATCACAGTTCAAGCTTCACCTTGAAGCTCAGCATGATACTTTAGTCACATGACATTATCTCTCCCAGACAACGTACACTGATGTCTCGCTCCACCAACTCTGGTGCAGCTGGTAGCGTTGTCGTTGTGAAACAGAGTAATTGTTCATTCCTAAAACAAATGGGCCTCATAAATAATTTGACTTCCACCTTTCAAACCAAATTATTCACTATACTCCCAGCACTCAAATGTGTCTATGCACTTAAGTTTGCAACTTACTTATAAATGATGCTCTGTCATTCACAAATTCTCTAAAATCCACGAGGCACGATTGTAACATGTTTGTGTTAGAAGCTAGGAGTAGGTTTAGTTTAATATCTTTATTATGCACCCCATACCCATCCTGTGGGCGGTAGTCAAAAGATTACAGAGGTACATAATGGGTCAAGGGACTGGTAAAATAATGAAGTTACAACTTACCATTTGTGAACTAGCACACTGGACTTTACAGGGTACAACACTAACGTTAGGCAGGCACCTGACAATACCTGAGGTGCCTGGCCATAAACGTAAAAATGATGGTGCCAATAAATTTTAACTATGTTAACTGCTTATTCTCAGCCAGACACTCATATGATGCAGTGAGCAGGATTACAAGCCTACCGAATCTGTTAAAAGATGCCGGCTAAGTATATCTCCATGCTTGCCCTGCAGCTTCATTACGGCATCTTACAACAATAGCAAGACTTTCAGAAGACGGACTACGACCCAGCTAGCACTCACCGGGATACAGCAGTAGCAGCAGCAGTAGCGGGTGTCATTACCGGTGCCTCCCCAGCATCCAATACTGGCAGTGGCAGATATTGAGTGTCGAAGTGTGTGTGTGTGTGTGTGTGTATGAGGCAGAATACTGGTGATGTTCAATGCTCTACTACAACATGAACGTTCCTGTCTGTGTCAAATTGCAGGAGGCAAGGTGATAGTGCTAGACAGGGCAGTGTGTGTCCTAACGCTGACTGGCAGTAGCACCAAAGGCAGGGCTCACATGGCTGAGGGAGGTGCAGGCTATGTTCCTCTAGCTAGAGGCCTTCAAAGGCCTGGGTCTGATAAACTAGAAATCCTCTTAACACACACGCCTTTCATGTCAACTGTCCTGGGAAAGGAGCAGTGTGAAGCAAGTGACCCCTCTTCTACCCCATATTACCCTTTATCAGCACATCCGAAAAACCCTTTGTGTCTAACCTGCAAGACTGGCTTGGGAGGCACATTTCATCTACGATATTCCACACCAGAGACCCACTGCCGGCAATGAAGGAAGAACCCTTACCACATCCGCCTGGCACCCGACATTAAACCATACTTGGTACCCAGACATGTCTGGGAGATGGAAATCAAGCATCTTCTGAACGATGTACAAGAGATCTTACGACTACTACCGGCAGGTAAAGCCACTGAATGGTGGCGGTCCCTAAGAGTGGTCATTCCTGGCACAATGTAGATTTTCAACACTTACATACCTGTTGCAAAAGGAAAAAAATCATAATATATCTACGCCATTTAACATGTATCCAATGTCTCGTGCCACACTTAAAAAACAATAGCTGATGTGCACATTGAGGATTTCACCAGGTGTGCTAGATAAGCCAAGTCAACATTTGACTACGTTTATTACCCTGTGGGGAAGATACCTTAAATGCATACATGAAGTTCAGTATCGCTGTTGAAGAATTCACCAGCAACCCTAAATGTGTGTGGATGACACCCTGCTCTATGATGACGGTGATGAGCAGTCATTCTGGTCTGCATATGACTTCCTCGGTACTTTTAGGAAGAATGGAGAAGTTTAAATCCTGCCAGCGAGAGGTGGAATCTGCAGGTTTATACCTAGGATGGGAAGGATACCGTCCCACAGGGGAAATAGGTTGGCTGCTTTCAGAAACTTCCCGATGCCGAGCCAACCCACCACAATGACATAAGGTCATGGGATGGTCAACAAGCTTTCACCATTCCTGGCCATTGCACCTGCTCTGCAACCTTTCAGTTATCTCTTGAAGTCCATGGGAAAGACAGTTTATTGGGACCAGCAGCTGCAAACAGAAGTTCAAGCATTCCAAAGACACCATCTGTCAGATGACAAAGATAGACAGACTAGTATATTACAAACAAAATCGATTAACAGCGGTGGTTACTGACTGGAGTAGAGAGGGAAGCAGGTGCATAGTACTGCAACAATACTGTCCTGGACGTCGATATGCCATTCTGCTGCCCAGGTGGCAGGCACCTGTTCCCGCTGCAAAGGAGGGAGGGGGAGCACCTTCTAGTGCGGTGCTTTACGAAGGTTTGCCTATCCCTGTTTGGCTGTCCAAACCTGATCTTAGTAACTGACCACCATCCACTTTTCAAGTTATTTGGGGACAAGGCGCCATATGATTCCGCAAACCTCAGGTTGTTTCGTTTAAATGAAATGTTTCAGATACAAGGCCCTACTACAAAGCTGTTGATAGAAAAGGTGTGGTTACTAATTTGGGAGGTTCTAACAACATGCGACCAATGATGGGAATGGCCAGCTGTCACTCTGGAACTGACATCTGAAACCTGCGTGTGTTCATAGGCTCAATAGTTTTATTGTAGGACCCAAAGAAAGGGCCACAGGTATAGTATGAATCACCACAGCTGATGGATGGCAGCCAAGTTAGCGCTACACCCAACAGACGAGGATAGCGGAGGAAAAGAAATCCAACATGATTTTAAGTCTATATATAATCGTCAGATATCATTGTATATTTTGTTTGCCTCTTAAAATCTTTCAGTTAACAGGAAATATCCTAGTGTTAATCTCATCCACTTAAAAAGGGCATTTCTCAGTTGTTGTTTGAGTTATATTTTTGATAAATATTTTTAAGAAAGAGTGAAACGACTTTGTCTTGTGTACCAAAACTGGAGAAAATCGGACAGTAAACAACGGAGTTAGAGATTTTGCCCGACGGCCCCCTTAAGATACCTGGCCAATCAGATATGTGCCTCGATCTGTAACGATGGTGTTATTGAATTCTGTGTTAATTATTTTATATCCAGGCTTCCCTACAGTGTGCACTCATTCAGGTGTGAGAAGCCCCAGATTGCTACTCAAATTCATATCTGACAAAGATTCCGAAGCCAACTCAGTCGCATTTTTATTATTTAAATAAAATACTAAACTCATGTGTCATATTCAGTACATGTACTGGAGGCGTCATTTTCCATCCGCTAATTGCGAGAAATAAAATCTGTTGCAGCTGGTGTTCCAAAATGGACCTTGAGAGGTGTTATACGGTATCTACTCTTCTGGAGCACTAATTAATTGACTATCATCTGAAATGTTAAACGGAACATCATACTATTTTAAGTCTACACCACAGCATTATTTGCGTAATTAGTTTAAGCCATTTAGGAGATATTTATTTTCATATTGCACCCCACAAAAGAATTAAAACATTAAGTTGGATTCACTCATTAAATCATTTTTTATAGCACTATGCATATTTCTTGGCAAAGAAGAATAACTGGTGTGAGTTTCTGTGAAATGGCAGCAAGACTTTTGCTTTCCCTGAAACACCATAATTGTCTTCCTTCTTCAGCGACATGTAACCAACCTGGTTCTGAAGTGACTGATCTCATATTTTTATAGCATTTGACTGGTTGAGTTCCAGCTCCAAAACTTCTTGAGTGTGTCTATTTACAGTTCCTATGCCTCTTGGACCTTTAAGCTGAAGGTGTTAAATCTCTTAAAAGTGAGCCTCTTAAGAGGGTTCAGCTATGGTGCCTGGGCCTTTTGAAGGAGCTGAGCTGCAGCTCTTCGGCTTCTTGGGGGTTTTGAGGTATAGCTACTGAGCTTTTTGCCTGTATTGGGGTACAGATGGTTGGGGTTTTTGCGATACTTCTGGATCGTGCAGCGGCCAAAACACAGGAAGATTACTGTACCCGAGTTATAATGAGACAATGTGGTTAGCTGGTCAAGTTCCACATTATAGATTCACACACTGGGTCCAGGGGCTAGTCCCCAACACTGATGTTAGCTAAGCAAGCTGTTGCCGTATCACGTGTGCGTGTGTATATGTGACCTAATTTATGTATGCATAAATAACTCGTTACGAGTGTGACCAGATATAAACACATAAATAGTTCATTACTACTGCAACTTGTTCAGCTATCAAAACTTTGTGGCCCAGTCCCAGGACCCATTATGCACCTCTGTAATTCTTTGACTTCCCCCACAGGATGGGTATGGGGTGCACAATAATGATGTTAAACTAAAAATAATAATAATAAAAATATTTCCGTATCATGCACAGGTTTCCCAGTATCGTAGCCAGGTACGACTTGTTGTTTAGTGTATTAATACAACATAGGATATACAAGTAACTCACAGACTGAAATTAAAAACTGGTCGATGTTTCGGTCTTTTCTGAAACATTTTCAAAATGGTCCAGGACGAAACATAACACTGATTAGTTTTAATATACAGTGTGTGGGTTAGTTGTGAACTGCTGTAGCCACAATCGTGAGAATTATTCTCACTTAAAAATACGAAATTCCTTTAATTTTTTCCAGCAATACTCACAAACATGGAAGGCATCTGTTCGACGATCTTGGTGGCTGGGAGGGACCTGAGGCAGCGCAGCAGTAAATGAGAGGTGAGTGTAGGGCAACCCAGCTGGAAGCCCAACTTCAGAGCTTGAGTGCGTGGGTTCCTGACGATGGCGTGGGGGCTGTACGCCGTCCCACTCTGAGAGATGACCCGTTGAAACAACGCTGCCCACCAGAAGGAATTACTGTTTACATCAGGGCGTGTGGTATATCACTTACATTTCATAATTACAGATTATCCCTTTCAGAGTAAGGGGCTTTATGCCATGAGGGGCTCTTAAGCCAAGGAATTGAAGCTCTTCTTCCCTTCTTTGGATCAGATTTGATTTCCTACCATTTCCAAGCCCTTCATGCCCCAAAGGACTTTGTGCGTCCCTTGAATATAATAATGATAATTAAAGACTCAGTTTTTAAATCCGCGTCACTTTTCATTGTAAAAACGTAATCCAAGAATGCCAGCTTGATAATTTCACAATAATATGAAAACTTATGATAGTAAATCCAGTAGTAACAAAGATTTGGACCTAATGCCATATGAATTTAGTGTTTTTTTGGTAAAATAATATTTTAATCTAATACCACTGCAACATATAACAGTCTCTACAGCAAGAGGTCGTGGCTATGGTACACTGAAGATGTAACCAAACCTTGCGTAATACCTTGACTAACAACTATGTCAGAATGATTTATTATTTTTTTGTCAATATGTTAATAATTTATTTTTTTTTATTATCACACTGGCCGATTCCCACCAAGGCAGGGTGGCCCGAAAAAGAAAAACTTTCACCATCATTCACTCCATCACTGTCTTGCCAGAAGGGTGCTTTACACTACAGTTTTTAAACTGCAACATTAACACCCCTCCTTCAGAGTGCAGGCACTGTACTTCCCATCTCCAGGACTCAAGTCCGGCCTGCCGGTTTCCCTGAACCCCTTCATAAATGTTACTTTGCTCACACTCCAACAGTACGTCAAGTATTAAAAGCCATTTGTCTCCATTCACTCCTATCAAACACGCTCACGCACGCCTGCTGGAAGTCCAAGCCCCTCGCACACAAAACCTTTACCCCCTCCCTCCAACCTTTCCTAGGCCGACCCCTACCCCGCCTTCCTTCCACTACAGACTGATACACTCTTGAAGTCATTCTGTTTCGCTCCATTCTCTCTACATGTCCGAACCACCTCAACAACCCTTCCTCAGCCCTCTGGACAACAGTTTTGGTAATCCCGCACCTCCTCCTAACTTCCAAACTACGAATTCTCTGCATTATATTCACACCACACAGTGCCCTCAGACATGACATCTCCACTGCCTCCAGCCTTCTCCTCGCTGCAACATTCATCACCCATGCTTCACACCCATATAAGAGTGTTGGTAAAACTATACTCTCATACATTCCCCTCTTTACCTCCAAGGACAAAGTTCTTTGTCTCCACAGGCTCCTAAGTGCACCACTCACCATTTTTCCCTCATCAATTCTATGATTCACCTCATCCTTCATAGACCCATCCGCTGACACGTCCACTCCCAAATATCTGAATACATTCACCTCCTCCATACTCTCTCCCTCCAATCTGATATCCAATCTTTCATCACCTAATATTTTTGTTATCCTCATAACCTTACTCTTTCCTGTATTCACTTTTAATTTTCTTCTTTTGCACACCCTACCAAATTCATCCACCAATCTCTTCAACTTCTCTTCAGAATCTCCCAAGAGCACAGTGTCATCAGCAAAGAGCAACTGTGACAACTCCCACTTTATGTGTGATTCCTTATCTTTTAACTCCACGCCTCTTGCCAAGACCCTCGCATTTACTTCTCTTACAACCCCATCTATAAATATATTAAACAATCACGGTGACATCACACATCCCTGTCAAAGGCCTACTTTTACTGGGAAATAATTTCCCTCTTTCCTATGTACTCTAACTTGAGCCTCACTATCCTCGTAAAAACTATTCACTGCTTTCAGTAACCTACCTCCTACACCATACACCTGCAACATCTGCCACATTGCCCCCCTATCCACCCTGTCATACGCCTTTTCCAAATCCATAAATGCCACAAAGACCTCTTTAGCCTTATCTAAATACTGTTCACTTATATGTTTCACTGTAAACACTTGGTCCACACACCCCCTACCTTTCCTAAAGCCTCCTTGTTCATCTGCTATCCTATTCTCAGTCTTACTTTTAATTCTTTCAATAATAACTCTACCATACACTTTACCAGGTATACTCAACAGACTTATCCCCCTATAATTTTTGCACTCTCTATTGTCCCCTTTGCCTTTATACAAAGGAACTAATAATTTATATATATATATATATATATATATATATATATATATATATATATATATATATATATATATATATATATATATATATATATATATATATATATATATATATGCAATAAGATCACAGTAAACAGGTGATTTCAGAATATGCAAAACAACTACTGTGAAAGAATAGAGAAGTTCCAAGCGCTTTCGTGACTACTCACATTATCAAGGAACAATGAAAGTAAAGCATCAAAGGAAGGTATATAAAGGGGTAGCCCACACCTCACTATCAGATCCCACAACAAAGCAATACCTGACACGCGACTCATAAGAAAGAGAACATTGCAGCAGGTCCGCTGTCCCAACTAGACAGGTCCTTCACACAACCCACCAACACACTATTCTACCCAAGAATTAATAATTTTAAATTTTATTATTTGTCCAATGTATTTTTAAATTCTTCCCAAATTCTATTAATTATAAATGGATCTAATTTATATAAACCAAAGGAAATATTCATATTATTGTCAAAACTGCTTTATATATATATATATATATATATATATATATATATATATATATATATATATATATATATATATATATATATATATATATATCCAGTCCATTCCTAACTATGACTTAAACTCCAAAGCTTCTGGTGAGGATTTCATTGAGGAGTCGAGAGGCTGCAAGAGCAGCAAGCATTATTTTCTTAAGATCGTCACATTGAGATCCTTGAACAAGAAAACGACACTTTATGGGTCTTTAATAATTATGACGAACCTGTAACCCAATTCATTAAAGAAAACAACAACACCTTGACCCCAGTGATCTAAGTTCTAAAATGGTACCTGAAGTGTTACTGATGACTCAAGTCCTCGTACCTATTGGGTTTATCTGTTTCCTGTGACTTTTTAGCATAAAAATCAAAAAGTTAATTGCACGGAGAAATGTAAGAGACACTGAGTTAAATGTACCGGAGTGAATCACTTCTGAAAACGATGGAAACATAGTGCTAGAGATTAATGATAAAATCGCATTTGTCAAAGGGATGGAAACTACTTACAGAAGTCATCAGGGTAAATGGTGGCTCCTCTGGTGGTGGGGGAGAGAGTGAGGAGGTGAGCACTGATGCCACCAGCACCAGAACCCATCACAGTCACGGAGTCGTTCATGCCACCGAAATAACGCACGTTATTCCTCACCCACTCCAGCGCCCGCACCTGGTCCAACAGCCCGTAGTTACCCGGACTCTCACCGTCTTCCGTCGACAGGAACCCTTCGTACCAGAACAAAATTATGATCTACACTGCCGCAAGACTGTAGTGCTACGTATGGTGGGAAGAATCAGTTAACTATTCATATGTCCCATATCATAAAAATCTTTGAAAGGGTTCTAAAAAGCAAGAGTGACACCCATCTAGATATCGATCAGTTACACAACCCAGGGCAACAACAACAACAACAATAATAATAATAACAATAATATTTATTTACTACAAGTACATGTACAAGGTATACAGTTCTAGCTGACATCAATGACATACTACTATATATAAAGCCGCTTGTTATGCTGAGCATTTCGGGCAATTAGGTCAGTTTTGTACCAGGATGAGACCCACACCAGTCGACTAGCACCCAGGTACCCATTATTAATGATGGGTGAACAGGGACACCAGGTGTCTTATGGAAACACGTCCCTAATGTTTTCCAGCCGTACCGGAGATTCGAACTCCGGACTTAAGTGTGTGTGAATTGAGTGCGCTAGCGATCGAGTTACGGGTTTAGAGCAGACAGTTCCTGCTTGTCTTAACTACTGGACCACTATGACAAGGTCTTGGATGCTCTGGAGGACAAACAAAATGCGGATGTGGTATCCATGGAGTATACCTGAAGCAGGTTCCGGGAGTCAACGCCTCCACGGCCTGGTCTGTGACCAGGCCTTATGGTGGATCAGGACCTGATCAACCAGGCTGTTACTGTTGAGCGCACATAAATCAACGTACGAAACACAGCCCAGCTGGTCAGGTACTGACTCTAGATGCCTGTCCAGTGCCTTCTTGAAGACAGCCAGGGGTCTATTGGTAATCCCTCTTATGTATGCTGGGAGGCAGTTGAACAGTCTTGGGCCCCTGACACTTATTGTGTTGTCTGTTATCGTGCTAATGGCGCCCCTGCTTTTCAGTCGGGGGGGGGGAAGGATGTTGCATCGCCTGCCGAGTCTTTTGCTTTCGTAGGGAGTGATTTTCATGTGCAAGTTTGGTACTAATCCCTCTAGGATTTTCCAAGTTTACATATCATGTATCTCTCCCGCCTGCATTCCAGGGAGTAGAGGTCGAGGAACTTCAACCGTTCCCAGTAATTTAGGTGTTTTATCGTACTTATGTGTGCCGTGAAGGTTCTCTGTACATTTTCTAAGTCAGCAAGTTCACCTGCCTGGAAAGGCGCTACACACATTTTGTGAAAGCCTTCGACCATGTTGTAAAAGTATACAAAATGTGTGATAAAGGAATAACATGAAAAGTTGGTAGAGGGATCTATAACTTCCTATTAGAATACAAAGAGTAATAGTAAACAGAGTAAAATCTGAGGCGGCTACAGTGAAAAGCTGTGTTCCACAAGGCACAGTACTCGCTCCCATCCTGTTCTCCATCCTCGTATCAGACAGAGATGTAAGCCACAGCACTATGTCTTCCTCTCCGGATGACACCCGAATTTGCATGACAGTGTCAGCCATCGAAGACACTGCTAGACTCCAACCGGAGATCAACTAAATCTTTAAATGGGCTGCGGAAAACAATACGAGGTTCAATTAAGAGAAATTTCAATTACACCGATATCCAAAACTTGAGGAAATTAAAACTATATCGGAGTATAAAACAAATTCCAACTACACAGTTGAGCAAAAAACTATTGTGAAGGACCTGTGAGTGATAATGTAAGAGGACCAAACTTTCAGAGATCACAACAATGTATCTACCATATCTACTAGAAAAAATAACAGGATGGGTGGATAATGAGACCCTTTAAAACTAGGGATGCCAAGCCCATGATGATTCTCATCAAATCGCTTGTTTTCTCTAGGCTGGAATATTGCTGTACAATAACGTCTCCTTTCAAAGCAGGCGTAATTGCATAACTGGAGAATATACAAAGAACTTTCACGGCACGTGTGAGTACGATAAAACACGTAAATTACTGGGAATGGTTAAAGTCCCTTGACTTGTATTCCCTGGAAAGTAGGCGAGATACATGATAATATATACCTGGAAAATCCTAGAGGGATCAATACCAAATTTGCACATGAAAATCGCTCCCTATGAAAGCAAAACACTCGACAGAAGATGAAGATTGGCGGAAGGCAGAGAAGACCGCAGACGGAGTACAGACTAAGGGGCCAGAGACTACAAGCCTCACTCAAGAAAAAGGACCTTGGGATGAGTATAACACCGCGCACATCTGTGGAGCACATCAATCAAATAACTGCTGCAGCATATGGGCGCTTTTGAAAACCTAAGAATAGCATTCTGACATCTCAATAAGGAATCGTTCAGGACCCTGTACACAGTGTATGTCAGGCCTATATTGGAGTATGCAGCACCAGTTTGGAACCCACACCTGGCCAAACACGTAAGGAAATTAGGAAAAGTGCTAAGGTTTGCAACAAGAATAGTCCCGAAGCTAAGGCGAATGTCCTACGAGGAGAGGTTAAGGGAAATTGACCTGACGACACTGGAGGACAGGAGAGATAGGGGGTATATGATAACGATATATAAAATACTGAGAGGAATCGACAAGGTGGACAGAGATGGGACACAGCAACAAGGGGTCACAGTTGGAAGTTGAAGACTCAGATGAATCACAGGGATGTTAGGAAGTATTTCTTCAGTCACAGAGTTGCCAGGAAATGGAATAGTCTGGGAAGTGATGTAGTGAAGGCAGGTACCATACATAGGTTTAAGAAGAGGTATGAGACAGTGAATGGAGCAGGAAGAGTGACCTAGTAGCGACCAGTGAGGAGGCGGGGCCAGGAGCTGTGAATCGACCCCTGCAACCACAGCTAGGTGAGTACACATACACACACACACACACTCACACGCTTCACTCTGGAGGTCCCAAGGTGGTAATAGCAGTGATGTATAACCCACCACAGAACAGCAGGAGGCCAAGGCAAGAGTACGACGAGAGCAATAGAGCGATGGTTGACACACTGGCTAGAGTGGCCAGAAGAGCTCATGCATGCAGGGCAAAGCTCCTGATCATGGGTGACTTTAACCACATGGAGATCGATTGGGAGAACTTGGAGCCACATGGGGGCCAAGATACATGGAGGGCTAAGATGATGGAGGTGGTACTGGAAAACTTCATGTGCCAACACGTAAGGGACACTACAAGAGAGAGAGGAGAGGATGAACCAGCATGGCTGGACTTAGTATTCACCTTGAGTAGTGCAGATATTGAGGACATCACATATGAAAGACCCCTTGGGGCAAGTGACCATGTGGTTTTAAGCTTCGAATACACAGTAGAGCTACAAGTGGAGGGAGAAGCAGGAAGGCCAGGACGAATGAAGCCAAACTACAAGAAAGGGGACTACACAGGAATGAGGAACTTCCTGAACGGGGTTCAGTGGGACAGAGAACTGGCAGGGAAGCCAGTTAATGAGATGATGGAATATGTAGCAACAAAATGCAAGGAGGCTGAGGAGAGGTTTGTACCCAAGGGTAACAGGAATAATGAAAAAGCCAGGATGAGCCCATGGTTTACCCAAAGGTGCAGGGAGGCAAAAACCAAGTGTGCTAGGGAATGGAAGAAATATAGAAGGCAAAGGACCCAGGAGAATAAGGAGAGCAGTCGTAGAGCCAGAAACGAATATGCACAGATAAGAAGGGAGGCCCAAAGACAATATGAAAACGACATAGCAGCAAAAGCCGAATCTGACCCGAAACTGTTGTACAGCCACATCAGGAGGAAAACAACAGTCAAGGACCAGGTAATCAGGCTAAGGAAGGAAGGAGGAGAGACAACAAGAAATGACCGTGAAGTATGTGAGGAACTCAACAAGAGATTCAAAGAAGTGTTCACAGAGGAGACAGAAGGGGCTCCAGAAAGACGGAGAGGTGGGGCACACCACAATGTGCTGGACATAGTGCACACAACCGAGGAAGAAGTGAAGAGGCTTCTGAGTGAGCTAGATACCTCAAAGGCAATGGGGCCAGATAACATCTCCCCATGGGCATTGAGAGAGGGAGCAGAGGCACTATGTGTACCCCTAACAACAATATTCAATACATCTATTGAAACAGGGAGATTGCCTGAGGCATGGAAGACAGCAAATGTAGTCCCAATCTTTAAAAAGGGAGACAGACATGAAGCATTAAACTACAGACCAGTGTCACTGACATGTATAGTATGCAAAATCATGGAGAAGATTATCAGGAGAAGAGTGGTGGAACACCTAGAAAGGAACGATCTCATCAACAGCAGCCAACATGGTTTCAGGGACGGGAAATCCTGTGTCACAAACCTACTGGAGTTCTATGACATGGTGACAGCAGTAAGACAAGAGAGAGAGGGGTGGGGGGATTGCATTTTCTTGGACTGCAAGAAGGCGTTTGACACAGTTCCACACAAGAGATTGGTGCAAAAACTGGAGGACCAAGCAGGGATAACAGGGAAGGCACTACAATGGATCAGGGAATACTTGTCAGGAAGACAGCAGCGAGTCATGGTACGTGGCGAGGTGTCAGAGTGGGCACCTGTGACCAGCGGGGTCCCACAGGGGTCAGTCCTAGGACCAGTGCTGTTTCTGGTATTTGTGAACGACATGACGGAAGGAATAGACTCTGAGGTGTCCCTGTTTGCAGATGACGTGAAGTTGATGAGAAGAATTCACTCGATCGAAGAACAGGCAGAACTACAAAGGGATCTGGACAGGCTGCAGACCTGGTCCAGCAATTGGCTCCTGGAGTTCAATCCCACCAAGTGCAAAGTCATGAAGATTGGGGAAGGGCAAAGAAGACCGCAGACTGAGTACAGTCTAAGGGGCCAGAGACTACAAACCTCACTCAAGGAAAAAGATCTTGGGGTGAGTATAACACCAGGCACATCTCCTGAAGCGCACATCAACCAAATAACTGCTGCAGCATATGGGCGCCTAGCAAACCTCAGAACAGCATTCCGACATCTTAATAAGGAATCATTCAGGACCCTGTACACCGTGTACTTTAGGCCCATATTGGAGTATGCGGCACCAGTTTGGAACCCACACCTAGCCAAGCACGTAAAGAAACTAGAGAAAGTGCAAAGGTTTGCAACAAGACTAGTCCCAGAGCTAAGAGGTATGTCCTACGAGGAGAGGTTAAGGGAAATCAACCTGACGACACTGGAGGACAGGAGAGATAGGGGGGACATGATAACGACATACAAAATACTGAGAGGAATTGACAAGGTGGACAAAGACAGGATGTTCCAGAGATTGGACACAGTAACAAGGGGACACAGTTGGAAGTTGAAGACACAGATGAATCACAGGGATGTTAGGAAGTATTTCTTCAGCCACAGAGTAGTCAGTAAGTGGAATAGTTTGGGAAGCGATGTAGTGGAGGCAGGATCCATACATAGCTTTAAGCAGAGGTATGATAAAGCTCACGGCTCAGGGAGAGTGACCTAGTAGCGATCAGTGAAGAGGCGGGGCCAGGAGCTCGGACTCGACCCCCGCAACCTCAACTAGGTGAGTACAACTAGGTGAGTACACACACACACACACACACACACACACACAGGAAAGGAGACAAGGATGGAACCAGAAGAGGTCAATCAGAGCAGGACAGCAGCAAGGGCAAGCACACACAGAACTATCCTCAGAACACCACAATCTATCACACCATCCCAACACAAACTACAATCCATACTCACAGCTTCCGCCCAACACCCAGCTATAGAATCCCACAGTATGCTAACAGGTCTCCCACCCTCACAGGCCCCCCAAACCACAGTGTTGGAAAGGAAACTGAAGGTATGGTACACAAACGCTGATGGAATAACAAATAAGTGGGTGGAGTGGCACAAAAGAATCAAAGAGGCATCACCGGATATCATAGCTCTCACAGAAACCATGCTTACATGTATGATAACAGATGCCATCTTTCCAATGGGATACCAGATCCTGAGAAAAGACAGAGGGAACAGAAGGGGTGGAGGAGTGGCGCTGCTGATCAAAAACCGACGGAATTTTGATGAGCTGGAGAGAGGAGACAACGGAGAAACAAGCGATTACATAGCGAGAACGCTTCACTCTGGAGGTCCCAAGGTGGTAATTGCAGTGATGTATAACCCACCACAGAACAGCAGGAGGCCAAGGCAAGAGTATGACGAGAGCAATAGAGCGATGGTTGGCACACTGGCTGCAGTGGCCAGAAGAGCTCATGCATGCAAGGCAAAGCTCCTGATCATGGGTGACTTTAACCACAAGGAGATCGATTGGGAGAACTTGGAGCCACATGGGGGCCAAGATACATGGAGGGCTAAGATGATGGAGGTGGTACTGGAAAACTTCATGTACCAACACGTAAGGGACACTACAAGAGAGAGAGAAGAGGATGAACCAGCAAGACTGGACTTAGTATTCACCTTGAGTAGTGCAGATATTGAGGACATCACATATGAAAGACCCCTTGTAGCCAGCGATCATGTGGTTTTAAGCTTCGAATACACAGTAGAGCTACAAGTGGAGGGGAAAGCAGGAAGGCCAGGACCAATGAAGCCAAACTACAAGAAAGGGGACTACACGGGAATGAGGAACTTCCTGAATGGGGTTCAATGGGACAGAGAACTGGCAGGAAAGCCAGTTAATGAGTTGATGGAATATGTAGCAACAATGTGCAAGGAGGCTGAGGAGAGGTTTGTACCCAAGGGTAACAGGAATAATGAAAAAGCCAGGATGAGCCCATGGTTCACCCAAAGGTGCAGGGAGGCAAAAACCAAGTGTGCTAGGGAATGGAAGAAATATAGAAGGCAAAGGACCCAGGAGAATAAGGAGAGCAGTCGTAGAGCCAGAAACGAATATGCACAGATAAGAAGGGAGGCCCAACGACAATATGAAAACGACATAGCAGCGAAAGCCAAATCTGACCCAAAGCTTTTAAACAGCCACATCAGGAGGAAAACAACAGTCAAGGACCAGGTAATCAGGCTAAGGAAGGAAGGAGGAGAGACAACAAGAAATGACCGTGAAGTACGTGAGGAACTCAACAAGAGATTCAAAGAAGTGTTCACAGAGGAGACAGAAGGGGCTCCAGAAAGACGGAGAGGTGGGGCACACCACCAAGTGCTGGACACAGTACACATAACCGAGGAAGAAGTGAAGAGGCTTCTGAGTGAGCTAGATACCTCAAAGGCAATGGGGCCAGATAACATCTCTCCATGGGTCCTGAGAGAGGGAGCAGAGGCACTATATGTACCCCTAACAACAATATTCAAAACATCTATCGAAACAGGGAAATTGCATGAGGCATGGAAGACAGCAAATTTAGTCCCAATCTTTAAAAAAGGAGACAGACATGAAGCACTAAACTACAGACCAGTGTCACTGACATGTATAGTATGCAAAGTCATGGAGAAGATTATCAGAAGAGTGGTGGAACACCTAGAAAGGAATGATCTCGTCAACAGCAGCCAACATGGTTTCAGGGACGGGAAATCCTGTGTCACAAACCTACTGGAGTTCTATGGCGTGGTGACATCAGTAAGACAAGAGAGAGAGGGGTGGGTGGATTGCATTTTCTTGGACTGCAAGAAGGCGTTTGACACAGTTCCACACAAGAGATTAGTGCAAAAACTGGAGGACCAAGCAGGGATAACAGGGAAGGCACTACAATGGATCAGGGAATACTTGTCACGAAGACAGCAGCGAGTCATGGTACGTGGCGAGGTGTTAGAGTGGGCACCTGTGACCAGCGGGGTCCCACAGGGGTCAGTCCTAGGACCAGTGCTATTTCTGGTATTTGTGAACGACATTACGGAAGGAATAAACTCTGAGGTGTCCCTGTTTGCAGATGACGTGAAGTTGATGAGAAGAATTCATTCGATCGAAGACCAGGCAGAACTACAAAGGGATCTGGACAGGCTGCAGACCTGGTCCAGCAATTGGCTCCTGGAGGTCAACTCTACCAAGTGCAAAGTCATGACGATTGGGGAAGGGCAAAGATGACTGCAGACGGAGTACAGTCTAAGGGGCCAGAGACTACAAACCTCGCTCAAGGAAAAAGATCTTGGGGTGAGTATAACACCGAGCACATCTCCTGAAGCGCACATCAACCAAATAGCTGCTCCAGCATATGGGCGCCTAGCAAACCTCAGAACAGCATTCCGACATCTTAATAAGGAATCGTTTAGGACCCTGTACACCGTGTACGTTAGGCCCATATTGGAGTATGCGGCACCAGTTTGGAACCCACACCTAGCCAAGCACGTAAAGAAACTAGAGAAAGTACAAAGGTTTGCAACAAGACTAGTCCCAGAGCTAAGACGTATGTCCTACGAGGAGAGGTTAAGGGAAATCAACCTGACGACACTGGAGGACAGGAGAGATAGGGGGGGGACATGATAACGACATACAAAATACTGAGAGGAATTGACAAGGTCGACAAAGACAGAATGTTCCAGAGATGGGACACAGCAACAAGGGGACACAGTTGGAAGTTGAAGACACAGATGAATCACAGGGATGTTAGGAAGTATTTCTTCAGCCACAAAGTACTCAGGAAGTGGAATAGTTTGGGAAGCGATGTAGTGGAGGCAGGATCCATACATAGCTTTAAGCAGAGGTATGATAAAGCTCATGGTTCAGGGAGAGTGACCTAGTAGCGACCAGTGAAGAGGCGGGGCCAGGAACTTGGACTCGACCCCTGCAACCTCAACTAGGTGAGTACAACTAGGTGAGTACACGCACACACCTCGGTTTACGTGCGACCAGCAGTAACAGCCTGGTTGATCATGCCCTGATCCACCATGAGGCCTGGTCATGGACCAGGCCACGGGAGCATTGACCCCCGAAACCCTCTCCGGGTATATATATATATATATATATATATATATATATATATATAATACATATATATATATATATATATATAATACATATATATATATATATGTCGTGCCGAATATGTAAAACTGGTCAATTAGCAAGAACTCATTTAAAATGAAGTCCTTTCTGAAATTTTCTCTTATACGTTTAAAGATATATTTTTTTCATTATTAATGTTATTGTAAAAATTTTTAATTTTGCACCAAAAGAATCTTAGAAAACTTACCTAACCTTATTATAACAAGAATAATTTATTTTAGCCTAACCCAACTAAATATATTTTAGATTTGTTTACAATAATTTAATACTAAACAAACACAGTGAAATATATTTTTTTCGTTAGGTTCAGAATGATTTTGGCGAAATTATTGCATACACAAATTTTCACTTGTCCTATATGGCAAGATGAGCGTTGCTATTTAAGCCAAGATGGCAAGTTCTGCCTATTCGGCACGACATATATATATATATATATATATATATATATATATATATATATATATATATATATATATATATATATATATATATATATATATATATATATATATATATATATATATATATATATATATATATATATATATATATATATTATATATACATATGTGTGTATGTGTTTGTGTAATGTTTGTGTTTGTGTATATTTCGCCTGCTCTTGCGAATTCCTTGCATTGTTAAAATTTCTAGTAAGGCTGATGCATGCAGGGGATGAGATGAAAAGCTGTAAGCCTTCTCCCTGAAAGCTGGCTGCCTTGGATCCAAGTCAAGCATTGTGCTAGGCGCCAAGGTATTGGTCCAGTGTGGTGAGAATGGCATAGCACTGCGTACCTTGTTCCAAGGTTCGAAGGTTCGAGTCTCCTTCAGCCAGAGATCAGTGTTTGTGTATATTTCGCCTGCTCTTGCGAATTCATTGAAGGCTCTTGGCTCATATAATGACTCTAACAACATGCTCATTAGGGAAGCCAGGTATAGATACTCAAAAATTAGGGACAAAGGAATTAATGTACAATTGCTATGGATCCCATCACACATTGGATTACTCCTTCATGATAAAGTTGATATGTTAGCCAAGAAGAGTATCGAGAAGGAGAATGTAGAATATAACTTTGGTGTAACTGTGTCTAGCATTAGGAATAATATTAGGAGAGAAGTAAATAATGAAAATGATTGTTATAGGAATGCAGTTAGAAGCCTGAGTAGATCTATAACCCACTATGATAACATGAACGTAGATAAGAATGTTTATGGAGCAACTTGCAATGTGAACAGACTGACTGATGT
The DNA here is from genome assembly GCF_038502225.1 of Cherax quadricarinatus. Taxonomy (NCBI): domain Eukaryota; kingdom Metazoa; phylum Arthropoda; class Malacostraca; order Decapoda; family Parastacidae; genus Cherax; species Cherax quadricarinatus. Next base: position 36,398,696 of record NC_091309.1, on the reverse strand, counting down.
TGTAGTGGCCAGGCTTAGGCTTGGCTACAAGTACTTCTGGCAGTTTGGGAGACACACAGATGATGATCAAACTAAATGTAAATTATGTTATCAGGCATATGGTCACTCTCTTGAACACTATGTGCTTAATTGTCCACTTATTGAGGAATACAGACAGACAGTATAATAACCTATGTGACATGTCAAGATATCTTATTAATGAAAATAAGATACCAGATATACTAAGCAAATTTCCTAAATTTGCTTGTAACAGATAAGTGAACTATAGATATGTAGATATAAATCCATATGTATTCCTGTTAACCCTTTGGGGCCTAGTTCCTAGGCCTTTTGTGTATCCATATGCTCTCGCGCTACCGTCCACAGGATGGATATGGGGTGCACAATAAACTAACCACTTCGGTGGCAAAATCTAAAAAAAAATCTAATCTTGCGAATTCCTTGTATATATATATATATATATATATATATATATATATATATATATATATATATATATATATATATATATATATATATATATATACACACACACACACACACTACATTTAAACATTGACTTGCGATTGTGATGTTTTTCTTTTTTAAAATTTACACACTCCACATTAACAGGAAATGGTCACGTGTGCATTCTCACTTTGGACACATTTATTGAAGACGTTTCGGTTCGTGGACCATAAGTGATCAAGGTTCCAGGAGCAAAACGTCATCAGTAAAGGTATTCTAAGTGTATGCACTCGTGTTCACTTCCTACTAGTTGTGGCACACTGTGTGGGTACCATCATCTGTGTTCATCTAACAAGCGCCCATCACGCAAAAGGCTTTCCTGCGTGATGGTTTTCCCGTCATATTCCATCACGAAGGAGTAGCTTACTCTGCTGGATAATAGGATACCTGTCAAATAGAGTATCCTCTGTCCTCTACCAAGGCTTTAGAAGTGAGTCGAAAGAAATGTCTTTAGGTGCACCGCAGGGAGGAGTTCTCAGTCCCATGCTATTATATAATATTCTGATTAATGCTCTCATAAATGCTCTACCTGTCTCACCTAAACATATAGCTATAAGCTATGCTGATGACATCATGATACATACAACAGGGCATAAGAAGATGAGCACCATTCTTAATGAAGTTCAAGCAATTTGTCGTCAACTAGGCCTCATAATATCTTCCTCTAAAACAAAGATATTAACAAGCAAACAACATCCCCCACCCATCTATTTTCAGGGTGAAAACATTATCTACGTTAAAAATTAAAGATATCTTGGTGTAGATGTACCCTTTAACAAATCCACTGTACCACAACTAAATAAGAAATGCGAAGATAGGCTAAATGCTCTCAAAGCTGTTGCTGGCTACAATCCCAACTATGGTGCTAATGTGAGAATCGTGAGAATGATGTACATAGCCTATGTTAGGTCCTTAATTGATTATGCTGCTCCCATGTCGATATTAGCAAGAGAAAGTTCTCTCCGACACTTGGAGTTTATGCAAAATGAAGCTCTCAGAATTATTCTTGGCTGTCCCAGATCTACAAAGGTTCTTAATATGAGGAAGGAGCCTGGTATTTCTAGTATCAGTGATAGGATTGTTGAGATTAACACTGTACTCGGTATTAGAATGTTAAGAAATGAACCTGACACTGTCACAATGAATCTTACCAAGTGTCTAGAGGTAAATACACACAGATCTAAATGGATTGTGAAAACGTGCAATTGCATTAAGTTTTATAACCTGCATGAACTGTATGACTGTAGACAACAAGAGCATTTCACCCCTCCATGGAAGATGTGTTCATTTAATATCACATACCTGCAAGTCCCTCCCAAGAAGCTCATTTCTAGTAATCCCTTTCTTAAATCAAATTTTAAAGCAACTGCTCAATAAGAAACTTTTCACCTAGCTGGTAGTAATAAGTTATCATAAGTTATATACAGTGATGGATCTAAATAGGAGTCTTCTGGCAGGGCTGCATCTGCTCTTGTTGCCACCTCCCTAGTTAAGAACGATAATAAATTTGAGTTAGGCATAAGAATTAACAACTGGGCGTCTACACTGCAAACTGAATTGTTTGCAATCCTAATGGCGCTAAAACTAACCTATGACACTGAGCTTGACTCTATCATCATTACTGATTCTATGTCATCATTGAAGGCTCTTGACTCATATAATGACCCCAACAACATGCTCACTGGATAAGCCAGGTGTAGATACTCAAAAATCAGGGACAAAGGAATTAATGTGCAATTGCTATGGATCCCATAACCCATTGGATTACTTCTTCATGATAAAGTTGATATGTTAGCCAAGAAGAGTACCCAGTATATCTGTGTCTAGCATTAGGAATAATATTAGGAGAGAAGTAAATAATGAAAATGATTGTTATAGGAATGCAGTTAGAAGCCTGAGTAGATCTATAACCCACTATGATAACATGAATGTAGATAAGTATGTTTATGGAGCAACTTGCAATGTGAACAGACTGACTGATGTTGTAGTGGCCAGGCTTAGGCTTGGTTACAAGTACTTCTGGCAGTTTGGGAGACACACAGATGATGATCAAACTAAATGTAAATTATGTAATCAGGCATATGGTCACTCTCTTGAACACTATGTGCTTAATTGTCCACTTATTGAAGAATACAGAGACAGACAGTATAACCTATGTGACATGTCAAGATATCTTATTAATGAAAATAAGATACCAGATATCTGAAGGAGGGGTGTTAATGTTGCAGTTTAAAAACTGTAGTGTAAAGCACCCTTCTGGCAAGACAGTGATGGAGTGAATGATGGTGAAAGTTTTTCTTTTTCTGCCTTGGTGGGAAATAATAAAAAAAAATAATTACTAAGTTTCCTAAATTTGCTTGTAACAGATAAGTGAACTATAGATATATATATAAATAAAAACCCATATGTACACCTGTTAACCCTTTTGGGGCCTAGTTCCTAGGCTTTTTGTGCATCCATATGCTCTTGCGCTACCGTCCACAGGACGGATATGGAGTGTACAATAAACTAGCCACTTCGGTGGCAAACTCTAATCCAAAATCTAGAAGGAAGGATTAAGTGTCTTGTTAACTCGGGTGTAAAGAACTGGGGTCCTCCAGCACACATATAAACCACGTAGTCTCCCAGGCTGTGACTGACCACTCACCGAAGGGTCCCAGCCTGTGGTTGACAGTAACAACAGCGACGTCAGACTCCAGCATGTAGTCTGGCTGGAAGAGGCCATCCCCGCCACTACCTGCCATCCAGGTGCCAGCGTGCAGGAACACCACCACTGGCTGTGTGTTGTAGTACGTGGGTGCAGGCGGCAACTGAAACACATACCAACACTTTATAAGTGATTTTTTTTGTAAGAAATTGTAATTTGCATACCTCTTATGAGCTACCAGAGAAGGACAGTTGGGGGGATGATGTAAAATTTTGCAAATTGGCACCTACACAGCCCAATAAGAAATCAAGTCTTCTTTTAAGAAAGAATATGTCAGCGTTGAATGTGTGAAGCCGATCAGCTGAGGCATTCATATATTATCACAGAAAAAACATTTCAATTTTCACAATATCAAAAAAAATTGGCAATCTGATACCTGTCTGCAAGATGCATAATAATAATAATAATAATAATAATAATAATACCTGGAGTTTACCTGGAGAGAGTTTCGGGGGTCAACGCCCCCGCGGCCCGGTCTGTGACCAGGCCTCCTGGTGGATCAGCGCCTGATCAACCAGGCTGTTGCTGCTGGCTGCACGCAAACCAACGTACGAGCCACAGCCCGGCTGATCAGGAACTGCCTTTAGGTGCTTGTCCAGTGCCAGCTTGAAGACTGCCAGGGGTCTGTTGGTAATCTCCCTTATGTGTGCTGGGAGGCAGTTGAACAGTCTCGGTCCCCTGACACTTATTGTATGGTCTCTTAACGTGCTAGTGACACCCCTGCTTTTCATTGGGGGGATGGTGCATCGTCTGCCAAGTCTTTTGCTTTCGTAGTGAGTGATTTTCGTGTGCAAGTTCGGTACTAGTCCCTCTAGGATTTTCCAGGTGTATATAATCATGTATCTCTCCCTCCTGCGTTCCAGGGAATACAGGTTTAGAAACCTCAAGCGCTCCCAGTAATTGAGGTGTTTTATCTCCGTTATGCGCGCCGTGAAAGTTCTCTGTACATTTTCTAGGTCGGCAATTTCACCTGCCTTGAAAGGTGCTGTTAGAGTGCAGCAATATTCCAGCCTAGATAGAACAAGTGACCTGAAGAGTGTCATCATGGGCTTGGCCTCCCTAGTTTTGAAGGTTCTCATTATCCATCCTGTCATTTTTCTAGCAGATGCGATTGATACAATGTTATGGTCCTTGAAGGTGAGATCCTCCGACATAATCACTCCCAGGTCTTTGACGTTGGTGTTTCGCTCTATTTTGTGGCCAGAATTTGTTTTGTACTCTGATGAAGATTTAATTTCCTCATGTTTACCATATCTGAGTAATTGAAATTTCTCATCGTTGAACTTCATATTGTTTTCTGCAGCCCACTGAAAGATTTGGTTGATGTCCGCCTGGAGCCTTGCAGTGTCTGCAATGGAAGACACTGTCATGCAGATTCGGGTGTCATCTGCAAAGGAAGACACGGTGCTGTGGCTGACATCCTTGTCTATGTCGGATATGAGGATGAGGAACAAGATGGGAGCTAGTACTGTGCCTTGTGGAACAGAGCTTTTCACCGTAGCTGCCTCGGACTTTACTCTGTTGACGACTACTCTCTGTGTTCTGTTAGTGAGGAAATTATAGATCCATCGACCAACTTTTCCTGTTATTATTAATAATAATAATAATAATAATAATAATAATAATAATAATACATTTCTACAAGGACATGATACAACTTATACAGACCAAGTTGACGTCAGTGACATGCTATGTAGAAGTCCCCGGTTATACAGAGCATTTGGGGCATTTTTGTCATGCCCTGACTCACTCCTGCCCTGACTCACTCCTGCCCTGACGCACTCCTGCCCTGACTCACTCCTGCCCTGACGCACTCCTGCCCTGACGCACTCCTGCCCTGACGCACTCCTGCCCTGACTCACTCCTGCCCTGACCCACTCCTGCCCTGACTCACTCCTGCCCTGACTCACTCCTGCCCTGACTCACTCCTGCCCTGACTCACTCCTGCCCTGACGCACTCCTGCCCTGACTCACTCCTGCCCTGACCCACTCCTGCCCTGACGCACTCCTGCCCTGACTCACTCCTGCCCTGACCCACTCCTGCCCTGACGCACTCCTGCCCTGACTCACTTCTGCCCTGACTAACTCCTACCCTGACTCACTCCTGCCCTGACTCACTCCTGCCCTGACTCACTCCTGCCCTGACTCACTCCTGCCCTGACTCACTCCTGCCCTGACTCACTCCTGCCCTGACGCACTCCTGCCCTGATTCACTCCTGCCCTGATTCACTCCTGCTCTGACTCACTCCTGCTCTGACTCACTCCTGCCCTGACGCACTCCTGCCCTGACGCACTCCTGCCCTGACTCACTCCTGCCCTGACTCACTCCTGCCCTGACTCACTCCTGCCCTGACTCATTCCTGCCGTGACTCACTCCTGCCCTGACTCACTCCTGCCCTGACTCACTCCTGCCCTGACTCACTCCTGCCCTGACTCACTCCTGCCCTGACTCAGTCCTGCCCTGACTCATTCCTGCCGTGACTCACTCCTGCCCTGACTCACTCCTGCCCTGACTCACTCCTGCCCTGACTCACTCCTGCCCTGACTCACTCCTACCCTGACTCACTCCTGCCCTGACTCACTCCTGCCCTGACTCATTCCTGCCCTGACTCACTCCTGCCCTGACTCACTCCTGCCCTGACTCACTCCTGCCCTGACTCACTCCTGCCCTGACTCACTCCTGCCCTGACTCACTCCTGCCCTGACTCACTCCTGCCCTGACTCACTCCTGCCCTGACTCACTCCTGCCCTGACTCACTCCTGCCCTGACTCACTCCTGCCCTGACTCACTCCTGCCCTGACTCACTCCTGCCCTGACTCACTCCTGCCCTGACTCACTCCTGCCCTGACTCACTCCTGCCCTGACTCACTCCTGCCCTGACTCACTCCTGCCCTGACTCATTCCTGCCGTGACTCACTCCTGCCCTGACTCACTCCTGCCCTGACTCACTCCTGCCCTGACTCACTCCTGCCCTGACTCACTCCTGCCCTGACTCACTCCTGCCCTGACTCACTCCTGCCCTGACTCACTCCTGCCCTGACTCACTCCTGCCCTGACTCACTCCTGCCCTGACTCACTCCTGCCCTGACTCACTCCTGCCCTGACTCACTCCTGCCCTGACTCACTCCTGCCCTGACTCACTCCTGCCCTGACTCACTCCTGCCCTGACTCACTCCTGCCCTGACTCACTCCTGCCCTGACTCACTCCTGCCCTGACTCACTCCTGCCCTGACTCACTCCTGCCCTGACTCACTCCTGCCCTGACTCACTCCTGCCCTGACTCACTCCTGCCCTGACTCACTCCTGACTGACTCACTCCTGCCCTGACTCACTCCTGCCCTGACTCACTCCTGCCCTGACTCACTCCTGCCCTGACTCACTCCTGCCCTGACTCACTCCTGACTGACTCACTCCTGCCCTGACTCACTCCTGCCCTGACTCACTCCTGACTGACTCACTCCTGACTGACTCACTCCTGCCCTGACTCACTCCTGCCCTGACTCACTCCTGCCCTGACTCACTCCTGCCCTGACTCACTCCTGCCCCTCATGCACATCCCTTCCTACAGCCTTGTATGACCCTTTCGGGGTTAGAGCTTAGCTTAATTATGATAATAATTCAATTTTCCCATTTTTTTCTCCCACACTAATAAAGTGTCAGCAACACAGCCCAGAATCAATGTAAACAAAACTATCATTACGGTTTGAAGCCGATCAGAAAAAATATTCTCCAGTCAATGGATGGAGCAAAATTTGTTAAATATAACTGACAAATTAAAACATACGTAGCTGGAGGTGACTGCCAGACTTTCTTTCAGTTCAAGCCACCATCGGTGAAAATTTGAAGCCGATCAGAAGAGGCATTCTCTAGTTATTTCTCAGAATCCAAGTTTATGAACTATGCTCAGTAATAACCCACGTGGAGACAGAAACTCAGGTTAGGCAAGGTAAGATCTGTCAGGAAACAGAACAAGTATTTCCTGACGCGGGTCTTAGTCAGATGATGACCAGTCTTTGGAGCTTTTGGTCATCTGATCGAGACCTTCCGTTGGCTTACCGGTCCACCTCTTTAAAAATTATGAATATAGAAACTTAGAAAATGAATTGATTTATATATTTCGACCTTCTACTGGAATCCTTTTCAACAAATGAGCTACGTTAGTTAACTGTCAAATTTGCATATACACAGACCAAATCTACTGGGTATAATCATTTACTTAAGGTGTATTAGCCCTTAAATATGTAGTAATTCCTGAGTGTAAAAGCGCTGTACAAGAGTGTATGACGGGACTTACCGTAGTGGTATAAACGTTAAGGTAGAGACAGTCTTCCTGGCCCACTACACCGTGGCCTCGCAGGTGGTCCCACTGCAGGCAGGCAGGAGACGACCCCGTGGCGTTGAACACCTCAGAGTGTACACCGTACTCTACTGGCATCTGCAACATTATTGCAACATCTACACTAATACTGTCACTCGTGACACGTACATGACAAGTGTGAACAACGTTGTCCTCAAAATTATAAACAGATAATTATATGTGAAACCCTAAATAAGTTTATTCGGGTATACATAAATACAGTTACATATATTATGACACATAGCATCATATGTGTAGAGAACCTAGGATAACATAAAAAAGTCAGGCAAAGTAACTTATTTCCATTGGGGTGGATTATTTATTTTAGACCAAGGAGTGATGGGAGCTCGATCCTCTGTTCGCTAAGAGCGTAAGAAACGATTCTTAACTATTTTAATGCTCCGGTGAGAGTGTAGTTCAGTAGCGTGTCTGGCGATTACTGGACGGAGGATCAAGCCTTCAAGTCCCTGTGGCGAATGACCCACATGGGCTTAGTGCTTCACCTAAAGTAAATAAATCTAACACAATGTGAAAATGAACAAGTATACACCGTCAGTTACATTATTTTATGTCCAAGTATTACATTCTTCACACTTGGTATAGCAAGATATTCAAAGTTATGTAATTATTTTAGTAAATCTGTAACACTATATAACATCCACAATATAATCCATCCCAAGTTTGATTGTGTTGAGTGTCAGCTTCCAATACCTCGATTACGAGGCAGTGGAGGCTGACACCTGGTGGTCTGGTGGCTAAAGCTCCCGCTTCACACACGGAGGGCCCGGGTTCGATTCCCGGCGGGTGGAAACATTTGACACGTTTCTTTACACCTGTTGTCCTGTTCACCTAGCAGCAAATAGGTACCTGGGTGTTAGTCGACTGGTGTGGGTCGCATCCTGGGGGACAAGATTAAGGACCCCAATGGAAATAAGTTAGACAGTCCTCGATGACGCACTGACTTTCTTGGGTTATCCTGGGTGGCTAACCCTCCGGGGTTAAAAATCCGAACGAAATCTTATCTTATCTCTTAACAGCTGCTGCTGACAGATGGAGAGCCCCAGGCTCTCTACACTCTTGACGACTCAACAGTGTTACTGCTTGACAACGTTGTTCCCTGATACTTAACAACTGGAGGCACCACCGTATTCCTCCACTCAAGCCTGATCGCCTCTCACTCCTCTCAGAAGCTCTAGACCCTTGCGGGTTTACCGCTTTCCCATGAGTAATAATACTGTAATGCGAATCATAGATTCTTTTGATTTTTCCGGTCCTTGAAAACGGGTTCCACAATGTTAATATAGAGGTTCTATAAAATTTTGCATTTCTAGCTATATAAGGTCTGGGATGCCTATGGATGTTGATCATGTAGTCAGTTGTGTAGTGTTAGACTAACCTAGAGTGTCAATCTACACTACATTACTAACATCAGGTAATATCAACCAAAAAATACTTGCACTACTCGTCTTGGAAAACTCACCTGATCTGGACTACTATCAAGAGCTGACCTGGAGAAACTCACCTGGTCTGGACTACTATCAAGAACTGACCTGGAGAAACTCACCTGGTCTGGACTACCATCAAGAACTGACCTGGAGAAACTCACCTGGTCTGGACTACTATCAAGAACTGACCTGGAGAAACTCACCTGGTCTGGACTACTATCAAGAACTGACCTGGAGAAACTCACCTGGTCTGGACTACTATCAAGAACTGACCTGGAGAAACTCACCTGGTCTGGACTACTATCAAGAACTGACCTGGAGAAACTCACGTCGTGTCGAGTAATAACCAAGAAACAGTCTCCTTGACTGAGGTACTGACTTGAGACGATGCATTCACCTCAAGTATTAATCTGGGATAACTCACCCTGAACCTGAGGTCGCCCACGGGAGGTTTGGCGTAGGGTATACCGGTGAAAGCGTAGACCTGGCGACCCTGCCTGGCGGAGAGGTACTGCTGCCCCAGGAAGGTGCCCCACGGTGTCTCCACCCTCGGCTGCTGCCCTAATACCACCATCACGCCCATCACCACGCCCACACTCACACATGACCACGCCATCCTGCAGTACACTCAGTTCTTACTGTACGAGATCTCTGACTTTACATGTTGTGTTCTGCAGTGACTTGTCAGTGGTGTAGTGTAAATATAATTAAACTGAACACATGCCATTGAATTATCGCATTTTTTTAATATCTAGGAAATGGTATTAGATAATTATTAGCAATATTTCGTGAGGATGCCTCAGAGCAATTTGCAAAACTTCCATTAAAAATGTACATATTCCAACAAACTATATAAAAAAGTGAAAACGAGTTGAAAATTACCATTTTATTTTCTATCATATCTTTTATAATGCATATTTATGTATAATTTTTTTATTAACACATCGGCCGTCTTCCACCAAGGCAGGGTGACTCGAAAAAGAAAAACTTTCACCATAATTCACAATTTCATCCCCATCACTGTCTTGCCAGAGGCGCGCTTATACTACAGTTATAAAACTACAACATTAACACCCCTCCTTCAGAGTGCAGACACTGTACTTCCTATCTCCAGGACTCTAGTCCGGCCTGCCAGTTTCCCTGAATCCCTTCATAAATGTTATCTTGCTTGCACTCCAACAGCACGTCAAGTTCAAAAAACCATTTGTCTGCATTTGCTCCTATCTAACAAGCCCATGCATACTTGCTGGAAGTCCAAGACCCTTGCACACAAAACCTCCTTTACCCCCTCCCTCCAACCTTTCCTAGGCCGACTTCTACCCCGCCTTTCCTCCACTACAGATTAATACACTCTCGAAGTCCTTCTATTTAGTGCCACCCTCCTCCACCTCAACAACCCCTCCTCAGCCCTCTGGATAATAGTTTTAGTAATCCCACACCTCCTCCTAATTTCCAAACTACAAATTCTCTGCATTATATTCACACCACACATTGCCCTCAGACATGACATCTCCACCACTGCCTCCAGCGTTCTCCTTGTTACAACATTCACCACGCATGTTTCACACCCATACAAAAGCGTTGGTATAACTATACTCTCATACATTTCCCTCTTTGATTAGGAGAGAAGTAAATAATGAAAATGATTGTTATAGGAATGCAGTTAGAATCCAGAGTAGATCTATAACCCACTATGATAACATGAACGTAGATAAGTATGTTTGTGGAGCAACGTGCAATGTGAACAGACTGACTGATGTTGTAGTGGCCAGGCATAGGCTTGGTTACAAGTACTGACTGATGTTGTAGTGGCCAGGCTTAGGCTTGGTTACAAGTACTACTGGGAGACACACAGATGATGGTCAAACTAAATGTAAATTATGTGATCAGGCAATTGGTCACTGTCTTGAACACTATGTGCTTAATTGTCCACTTAATGAGGAATACAGAGACAGACAGTATAATAACCTATGTGACATGTCAAGATATCTTATTAATGAAAATAAGATACCAGATATACTAAGCAAATTTCCTAAATTTGCTTGTAACAGATAAGTGAACTATAGATATGTAGATATAAATCCATATGTATTCCTGTTAACCCTTTGGGGCCTAGTTCCTAGGCCTTTTGTGTATCCATATGCTCTCGCGCTACCGTCCACAGGATGAATATGGGGTGCAAAATAAACTAGCCACTTCGGTGGCAAAATCTAAAATCTAATCCTCTTTGCTTCCACGGACAAAGTCTGTTTCCACAGACTCCTCAGCACACCACTCACCTTTTTCCCTCATCAGTTCTATTTTTCACCTCATCTTTCAAAGACCCATCTGCTGACACGTCCACTCCTAAATATCTGAACACAGTAAAGTGATGATGATAACGAAAGAAAAAAAAAAGGTAACGAAAGATTGGATATCATATTGGAGGGAGAGAGTATGGAGGAGGTGAATGTATTCTATGTATATTATAGCTGCTAAATGTCGATATTCTATGTATAATATAACTGCTAAATGACGATATTCTATGTAGAATATAGCTGCTAAATGACAATATTCTGTGTATAATATAGCTGCTAAATGAAAATATTCTGTGTATAATATAGCTGCTAAATGACAATATTCTGTGTATAATATAGCTGCTAAATGACAATATTCTGTGTATAATATAGCTGCTAAATGACAATATTCTGTGTATAATATAGCTGCTAAATGACAATATTCTGTGTATAATATAGCTGCTAAATGACAATATTCTGTGTATAATATAGCTGCTAAATGACAATATTCTATGTATAATATAGCTGCTAAATGACAATATTCTGTGTATAATATAGCTGCTAAATGACAATATTCTATGTATAATATAGCTGCTAAATGACAATATTCTGTGTATAATATAGCTGCTAAATGACAATATTCTATGTATAATATAGCTCCTAAATGACAATATTCTGTGTATAATATAGCTGCTAAATGACAATATTCTATGTATAATATAGCTGCTAAATGACAATATTCTGTGTATAATATAGCTGCTAAATGACAATATTCTGTGTATAATATAGCTGCTAAATGACAATATTCTGTGTATAATATAGCTGCTAAATGACAATATTCTATGTATAATATAGCTGCTAAATGACAATATTCTGTGTATAATATAGCTGCTAAATGACAATATTCTGTGTATAATATAGCTGCTAAATGACAATATTCTATGTATAATATAGCTGCTAAATGACAATATTCTATGTAGAATATAGCTGCTAAATGACAATATTCTGTGTATAATATAGCTGCTAAATGACAATATTCTGTGTATAATATAGCTGCTAAATGACAATATTCTGTGTATAATATAGCTGCTAAATGACAATATTCTGTGTATAATATAACTGCTAAATGACAATATTCTGTGTATAATATAGCTGCTAAATGACAATATTCTGTGTATAATATAGCTGCTAAATGACAATATTCTGTGTATAATATAGCTGCTAAATGACAATATTCTATGTATAATATAGCTGCTAAATGACAATATTCTGTGTATAATATAGCTGCTAAATGACAATATTCTATGTATAATATAGCTGCTAAATGACAATATTCTATGTATAATATAGCTGCTAAATGACAATATTCTGTGTATAATATAGCTGCTAAATGACAATATTCTGTGTATAATATAGCTGCTAAATGACAATATTCTGTGTATAATATAGCTGCTAAATGACAATATTCTGTGTATAATATATCTGCTAAATGACAATATTCTGTGTATAATATAGCTGCTAAATGACAATATTCTGTGTATAATATAGCTGCTAAATGACAATATTCTGTGTATAATATAGCTGCTAAATGACAATATTCTGTGTATAATATAGCTGCTAAATGACAATATTCTGTGTATAATATAGCTGCTAAATGACAATATTCTGTGTATAATATAGCTGCTAAATGACAATATTCTGTGTATAATATAGCTGCTAAATGACAATATTCTGTGTATAATATAGCTGCTAAATGACAATATTCTGTGTATAATATAGCTGCTAAATGACAATATTCTGTGTATAATATAGCTGCTAAATGACAATATTCTGTGTATAATATAGCTGCTAAATGACAATATTCTGTGTATAATATAGCTGCTAAATGACAATATTCTGTGTATAATATAGCTGCTAAATGACAATATTCTGTGTATAATATAGCTGCTAAATGACAATATTCTGTGTATAATATAGCTGCTAAATGACAATATTCTATGTATAATATAGCTGCTAAATGACAATATTCTGTGTATAATATAGCTGCTAAATGACAATATTCTGTGTATAATATAGCTGCTAAATGACAATATTCTGTGTATAATATAGCTGCTAAATGACAATATTCTATGTATAATATAGCTGCTAAATGACAATATTCTGTGTATAATATAGCTGCTAAATGACAATATTCTGTGTATAATATAGCTGCTAAATGACAATATTCTATGTATAATATAGCTGCTAAATGACAATATTCTATGTATAATATAGCTGCTAAATGACAATATTCTGTGTATAATATAGCTGCTAAATGACAATATTCTGTGTATAATATAGCTGCTAAATGACAATATTCTGTGTATAATATAGCTGCTAAATGACAAAATTCTATGTATAATATAGCTGCTAAATGACAATATTCTGTGTATAATATAGCTGCTAAATGACAATATTCTGTGTATAATATAGCTGCTAAATGACAATATTCGCTCGTCTTATTGTTTTCATCAAACACAACACCAAATACGATAGATGATACAATTAAATATATGACCAATATATGTCGTGCCGAATAGGTAAAATTACCGATTTTGGCTTAAACATCAACGCTCTTTTTGCCGAATAAGGCAAGCGAAAATCTGTGTATGCAATAATTTAGCAAAAATCCTTCTAAACCTCACGAAACAATATATTTCATTGTGTCTGTTTATTATTAAACTATTATAAACTTATCTGAAATATATTTAGTTGCATTACACTAAATTTTAATTGGTAAGGGAGAACCAACATAT
>NC_091309.1:36324608-36379608 GCF_038502225.1 Cherax quadricarinatus | reverse complement strand
ACGTCATGATAATACGTGTATACCCTCGAGACAATACAAGTTAACAAATTATGTGTTAACTTTTTTACATAATTTATGTGAGTATTGTATAAACAAACATTTAATACAAAAGTGCTTAAGATAAGGTGTATTTGTGTGTGTACACATACCATAATGTATTATAATGTGTATCCAGGGGTTAATAACCGAACACTGATGATCCTTTGCTCAGGAAAACTATAATAAATATTGGTTGAATTTTCCTGTTAAAGGTTCAAGAATTGATGACACCTCACACATACCTGAAGAGGGTTTCGGGGGTCAACGCCCCCGCGGCTTGGTCTGAGACCAGGCCTCATGGTGGATCAGGGTCTGATCAACCAGGCTGTTGCTGCTGGCTGCACGCAAACCAACGTACGAGCCACAGCCCGGCTGATCAGGAACCGACTTTAGGTGCTTGTCCAGTGCCAGCTTGAAGACTGCCAGGGGTCTGTTGGTAATCCCCCTTATGTATGCTGGGAGGCAGTTGAACAGTCTCGGGCCCCTGACACTTATTGTATGGTCTCTTAACGTGCTAGTGACACCCCTGCTTTTCATTGGGGGGATGTTGCATCGTCTGCCAAGTCTTTTGCTTTCATAGTGAGTGATTTTCGTGTGCAAGTTCGGTACTAGTCCCTCTAGGATTTTCCAGGTGTATATAATCATGTATCTCTCCCGCCTGCGTTCCAGGGAGTACAGGTTCAGGAACCTCAAGCGCTCCCAGTAATTGAGGTGTTTTATCTCCGTTATGCGCGCCGTGATGGTTCTCTGTACATTTTCTAGGTCAGCAATTTCACCTGCCTTGAAAGGTGCTGTTAGTGTGCAGCAATATTCCGGCCTAGATAGAACAAGTGACCTGAAGAGTGTCATGGGCTTGGCATCCCTCGTTTTGAAGGTTCTCATTATCCATCCTGTCATTTTTCTAGCAGATGCGATCGATACAATGTTTTGGTCCTTGAAGGTGAGATCCTCCGACATGATCACTCCCAGGTTTAGTGTACATTCAGCATATACATTTTTTGTTGTAATTCATCCTGGCCTACATGATCTCTTGGACTCAAATCCAGGATGAATCTCACCATTTTATTCTGGATGATTTGCAATCTATCTTTCATTTTTTTTTTGTTAAGGCACTGGACAAGCACCTAAAGTCAGTTCCTGATCAGCCGGGCTGTGGCTCGTACGTTGGTTTGCGTGCAGCCAGCAGCAACAGCCTGGTTGATCAGGCGCTGATCCACCAGGAGGCCTGGTCACAGACCGGGCCGCGGGGGCGTTGACCCCCGAAACTCTCTCCAGGTAAACTCCAGGAGTACCATGAAGATCCAGCGTAATCAGAAAACAATATGAAGTTCAATGAAGACAACTATCAATTACTCCGCTATGGAAAACTCGAAGAAATAAAAACTAGATCAGAGAATAAATTCTAACCAAAGAATAGAGCGAAAAACTAATGCGAAGGACCTGGGAGTGATAATGTCAGAGGATCTCACTTTCAAAGATCACAACAATGTCTGTCACATCTGCTGGGAAAATGATAAGATCAATCAATCAATCAAAGTTTATTCTTTATAAGGATTACAATGCGGGGTTTAGAGATTTTGGTTATTGTGTGGTTTACATGTAATAAAATACTAATTACAGAGGGGGCCACTAGGACACCTAGCATGGCTAGGCATTCCTGGCAAACTTAGATTAATTCTTAACCCTAAATTATTACAAATTGTGGAGTAAGTTAACTAAATACAAAGTGACTAAATACTAGTTTGTGAGTTTAGCAATGTGTATGCTTTTGTTTTGGCACAATACATAGTTTCTATATTGGAGTATCACAGGCAAACTTATGACTAGTTAGGATTCATTATTTTAAGATTAAGATTAGTATTTCTGTGCTTATAGTCAAATGGGTGAGTGAGTGAGTGTAAGTGTGAACCACCAGGTGGTTTTTATGTAGTTAGTTGACGGGGTGTATCAAGGAGATAAGATGTTTTCTAATGGTAGTTTTGAAGGTGATGAATGTGTCTGCAGTTCTAGAGTTTTCAGGTAGGGTGTTCCAGATTTTAGGGCCTTTGACATACATTGAATTTTTGTAAAGGTTTAGTCGGACACAGGGAATGTCGTAGAGATGTTTGTGTCTGGTGTTGTGCCTGTGGGTTCTGTCACAACTATCAAGTGTTTTAGGTCAAGGTTAATATTGGAATTTAAGGTCCTGTAGATGTAGATTGCACAGTAGTAAGTGTGGATGTTCTGAACAGGGAGTAAGTTTAGATCTATGAAGAGTGGGGGGATAATAAGAACCTTCAAAACTAGGGATACCAAGCCAATTCTGATTCTCTTAAAATCGCCTGTTCTCTCTAGGCTGGAATATTGCTACACACTAATGGCCCCTTTCAAGGTAGGCGAAATAGCAGACTTGGAGAATATACAGAGAATTTTCACTGTGTCTGCATGTATAAGTACAATAAAGCACTTCAGTTACTGGTCCCAAGGAGTACAGGTCACTTGACCTGTACTCCTTGGAACGCAGGCTAGAAAGATACATGATAATATACACTTGGAAAATCTTAGAAGGGCTAGTCCGAAATCTGCATACAGAAAACACTCTACTGAAGCAAAAGACTTGACAGGCGATGCAACATCCCTCTCAATGAAAAGCAGAGACGCCACGAGTACACTGAGATAACACAGTAAGTGTCATGGGCACAAGACTGTTCAACTGCCTCCCAGCACACATAAGGGGATTACCAATAGACCCCTGGCTGGCTATTATTATTATTATAATAAAAAAGAAGCGCTAAGCCACAAGGGCTATACAGCGCTGGCTGGCTATACAGGCACCTAAAATCAGTTCCTGATCAGCCAGGCTGTGGTCTGTACGTTGGTTTGCGTGCTACCAGCAGTAACAGCCTGGTTGATCAGGCCCGGAACCACAGCGAAGTCTAGTCATCGACCGGGCCGCGGGGGCACTGACCCCCAGAACACTTCAGGTATACTTTCATTATTATCCTGAGTTACTAACCCCCAGAGTTAATAATTAATAATCAACAACACATGCCGACTTTTTGGTATTTAATCACATCAGAACCATTAATAAAATGTTTGCTTATCTTATTGTAATAAAACCTGGGGTTAACAGGGACGCAGCGTTCGAAATATTGTTAATATTCAACCACGAACTCTCCTTCCTCATCGTAGTATGTATACAATGCACACATTCGTAGAAATATACATATATGAAAAGGTGTGAGTGTTTTAATGTATAATATAATAATAGAAATGTACATTTATGTTGAACATATAATAATTTCGTAGGATAACGAATGTTAAGTCAGTTTGCAAACAAAGATGGCGTCGGGGCAGCGAGCCTTCGCTCAGAAGCTGTCCAAGTAAGTTACTGTTTAACCTCTAACAACACGACGATGAAAGAAAAGCTGCGATAAAAATAACAACCCATGCCAGATGGGACCTATTTACACCCAATTATTTTTAACTAGTTCCTCTGAGCATCTTGCCAAATGATACCCGTAAATCTTGTTTTTTTTTTTTTTGGTAATTTGGAGTGTTGTATATTATTTAGAGTTCTGTCCTTAAGATTATTTAGTATAAGTCACAGCATTAGGAAATATACATTAACCAGAAAACACATTGTTAATATATTTTTGCTTTAGGTTACAGTTACAGGAAATACGTAAATCACTGTCTGACATTTTTGTTAAGTTGTGTACTCATGTGCTGCTATGTATGATAATATATAACGTATTTGTGTATACCTGCAAATTGTTGTTTTAGAAGACATTACCGTAGGTTAGTTTAATATTTTTATTATTCACCCCAGACCCATGGTGTGGATGGTAGTCAAAAGATTACAGGTATATAATGGGTCCAGGAACTGGACCACAAAGTTATGATAACTGAACTAGTTACAAAAGTAATGAACTCCAGGCAGATCTGGTCACAATCATGGCAAGTTACAAAGGTAATGAACCATCTGCACTTCTATACATGGTTACAATCATGAACAAATTACAAAGTAATGAACCACTGACACGTCCACGTCCGGTCACAATTGTAATGAGTTATTAGTGTAAATATATTACTGTAGGATGCTTGTGCTTCTACATTTAGTGTCTTCTTTAATTAAAAAGTTTGCACTCATATTAATAAATATACTTAATTACAAACTTGAAAATGTATTTTTGTATCATATATTAATAATAGAGTAAAATATTGAATATTGTATTCAACCACTCGTCACCTGTTTAGACTTAAGAAGTCTGCCCAAAATGTCTCGGCATGATAGTGGCTTTCTTTGTACCAGTCAAACTATGAAATATAAACACACACATTGAAACTTTAGCAAAGAAATAATATTTCATTTATATATTATGTAATAATAAGTAATTACTGACGTTCCTCCAGTAATTCTTCTGCAGTTGTGTGTGTCATGGTCTTCAGACAGTTCATTTATGTCTTCATGTATATCTGAGATGAGATTTTGTTTGGATGTTTAACTCCAGATAGTTAGCCACCCAGGATAACTCGAGAAAGTCAGTGCGTCATTGAGCAACTGTCTGTCTTATTTCCATTGGGGTCCTTAAATTTTGTCCCCCAGGATGCAACCCAAACCAGTCAACTAACGTCCAGGTACTTGCTTGCTTGCTAGGTGAATGAGGACAACAGGTGTAAGGCAACACTCCCAGTGTTTCCACCCTTGCTGGGGATCAAACCATGGGTACTGTGAGGCGAGAGTGTTGCCTACCAGGTCACGGGATACTATGCCAGTTAAGATAGGATAAGATAAGATTTGTTTGGATTTTAACTGTATATGGAGTTATGGTACTGTGTATGGAGTTATTGTACTGTATATGGAGTTATGGTACTGTATATGGAGTTATGGTACTGTATATGGAGTTACAGTACTGTATAGGGAGTTACGATACTGTATAGGGAGTTATGGTTCTGTGTAGGGAGTTATGGTACTGTGTAGGGAGTTATGGTACTGTGTAGGGAGTTATGGTACACTATTGGGAGTTATGGTATTGTATAGGGAGTTATGGTATTGTATAGGGAGTTATGTTACTGTACAGGGAGTTTCGGTACACTATAGGGGTTATGGTACTGTTTTTTTTATTTTTTTTTTATTATCACACTGGCCGATTCCCACCAAGGCAGGGTGGCCCGAAAAAGAAAAACTTTTACCATCATTCACTCCATCACTGTCTTGCCAGAAGGGTGCTTTACACTACAGTTTTTAAACTGCAACATTAACACCCCTCCTTCAGAGTGCAGGCACTGTACTTCCCATCTCCAGGACTCAAGTCCGGCCTGCCGGTTTCCCTGAACCCCTTCATAAATGTTACTTTGCTCAAACTCCAACAGCACGTCAAGTATTAAAAACCATTTGTCTCCATTCACTCCTATCAAACACGCTCACGCATGCCTGCTGGAAGTCCAAGCCCCTCGCACACAAAACCTCCTTTACCCCCTCTCTCCAACCTTTCCTAGGCCGACCCCTACCCCGCCTTCCTTCCACTACAGACTGATACACTCTTGAAGTCATTCTGTTTCGCTCCATTCTCTCTACATGTCCGAACCACCTCAACAACCCTTCCTCAGCCCTCTGGACAACAGTTTTGGTAATCCCGCACCTCCTCCTAACTTCCAAACTACGAATTCTCTGCATTATATTCACATCACACATTGTCCTCAGACATGACATCTCCACTGCCTCCAGCCTTCTCCTCGCTGCAACATTCATCACCCATGCTTCACACCCATATAAGAGCGTTGGTAAAACTATACTCTCATACATTCCCCTCTTTGCCTCCAAGGACAAAGTTCTTTGTCTCCACAGACTCCTAAGTGCACCACTCACTCTTTTCCCCTCATCAATTCTATGATTCACCTCATCTTTCATAGACCCATCCGCTGACACGTCCACTCCCAAATATCTGAATACATTCACCTCCATACTCTCTCCCTCCAATCTGATATTCAATCTTTCATCACCTAATCTTTTTGTTATCCTCATAACCTTACTCTTTCCTGTATTCACCTTTAATTTTCTTCTTTTGCACACCCTACCAAATTCATCCACCAATCTCTGCAACTTCTCTTCAGAATCTCCCAAGAGCACAGTGTCATCAGCAAAGAGCAGCTGTGACAACTCCCACTTTGTGTGTGATTCTTTATCTTTTAACTCCACGCCTCTTGCCAAGACCCTCGCATTTACTTCTCTTACAACCCCATCTATAAATATATTAAACAACCACGGTGACATCACACATCCTTGTCTAAGGCCTACTTTTACTGGGAAAAAATTTCCCTCTTTCCTACATACTCTAACTTGAGCCTCACTATCCTCGTAAAAACTCTTCACTGCTTTCAGTAACCTACCTCCTACACCATACACTTGCAACATCTGCCACATTGCCCCCCTATCCACCCTGTCATACGCCTTTTCCAAATCCATAAATGCCACAAAGACCTCTTTAGCCTTATCTAAATACTGTTCACTTATATGTTTCACTGTAAACACCTGGTCCACACACCCCCTACCTTTCCTAAAGCCTCCTTGTTCATCTGCTATCCTATTCTCCGTCTTACTCTTAATTCTTTCAATAATAACTCTACCATACACTTTACCAGGTATACTCAGCAGACTTATCCCCCTATAATTTTTGCACTCTCTTTTATCCCCTTTGCCTTTATACAAAGGAACTATGCATGCTCTCTGCCAATCCCTAGGTACCTTACCCTCTTCCATACATTTATTAAATAATTGCACCAACCACTCCAAAACTATATCCCCACCTGCTTTTAACATTTCTATCTTTATCCCATCAATCCCGGCTGCCTTACCCCCTTTCATTTTATCTACTGCCTCACGAACTTCCCCCACACTCACAACTGGCTCTTCCTCACTCCTACAAGATGTTATTCCTCCTTGTCCTATACACGAAATCACAGCTTCCCTATCTTCATCAACATTTAACAATTCCTCAAAATATTCCCTCCATCTTCCCAATACCTCTAACTCTCCATTTAATAACTCTCCTCTCCTATTTTTAACTGACAAATCCATTTGTTCTCTAGGCTTTCTTAACTTGTTAATCTCACTCCAAAACTTTTTCTTATTTTCAACAAAATTTGTTGATAACATCTCACCCACTCTCTCATTTGCTCTCTTTTTACATTGCTTCACCACTCTCTTAACCTCTCTCTTTTTCTCCATATACTCATCCCTCCTTGCATCACTTCTACTTTGTAAAAACTTCTCATATGCTAACTTTTTCTCCCATACTACTCTCTTTACATCATCATTCCACCAATCGCTCCTCTTCCCTCCCGCACCCACTTTCTTGTAACCACAAACTTCTGCTGAACACTCTAACACTACATTTTTAAACCTACCCCATACCTCTTCGACCCCATTGCCTATGCTCTCATTAGCCCATCTATCCTCCAATAGCTGTTTATATCTTACCCTAACTGCCTCCTCTTTTAGTTTATAAACCTTCACCTCTCTCTTCCCTGATACTTCTATTCTCCTTGTATCCCATCTACCTTTTACTCTCAGTGTACCTACAACTAGAAAGTGATCTGATATATCTGTGGCCCCTCTATAAACATGTACATCCTGAAGTCTACTCAACAGTCTTTTATCTACCAATACATAATCCAACAAACTACTGTCATTTCGCCCTACATCATATCTTGTATACTTATTTATCCTCTTTTTCTTAAAATATGTATTACCTATAACTAAACCCCTTTCTATACAAAGTTCAATCAAAGGGCTCCCATTATCATTTACACCTGGCACCCCAAACTTACCTACCACACCCTCTCTAAAAGTTTCTCCTACTTTAGCATTCATGCTGAATAATAATAATAATAATAATAATAATAGTGTTTTTCAGTAATAAGAATTAGATGAGAATTACTGTATCAGGTATAAATCTGTAGTGGATGTAATGTGATGCACTAGATGTCCAAACAGGTTGGAAGGAGGTTATGAAATGATACTGAGAGGTATGATCTTGGAACACATTGCAGGCATGTGTGTGGGTGATAGATAAAGATGAGTGAAGGTAGTGGCATTTTACATTCAGTGTGCTGGTACTGTGTTTAAATTATTCATGAAATATACTACTGTATATTAGTGGTCAGACAGGCTGATCTTAAAATGTGTGTAACCTACTTTGAAAAAATATATGTCCCTGACAGATTTGTTTTTAAATTATTTGATCATACTTGTTTGATTACACTTAAAATTAACAAATAATGAAAGTGGTAAAAATTAATTATTCACCCATCAGGCAGCATGCAGCTGATGTGCGAAGGACAGTGAGCTCAGTGACAACTGGGAAGGATCCTCCTCGATCTGCTAGTGTATCAACACTCTCAACGGTATATATGAGCATGCACAATTGTGCCTAGATCCACATTTGTGGTCGGGAATTACCTATTTCTGTTTGTAGCAATGAGATAAGAGCAATTCTCATAGTTCCCATCTTCGGTAATATTTTTATCATATAATTTTTTAAGGTTTCCTATGGTTGCAGCATGACTACCTTCTCCAGATATATTCTAGTCTTCCACCACTCTGTTGATAAAGAAGAATTTATTATAATTTCTGCTGCTCCATTTTTTCCTTAATCTGCATTTGTGGTCTCTTGTTATCCCAGTTTAAGGTATCATACTGTAAAAGCTCCTTTATATAGTACTTCATAACATTTTTATAACCTTGTATATTGATGATATATCTCCTCTTTCCTCCTTACAATCCAACCTGGGCGTCTTTAACCCTTAAACAGTCCAAAAAGATCGACGTTCATGTCCGTAGTGCTCCAAAAGTAAATCTATGTTTTTTTACATATTTTCAAATATAACAAAAAAATGTAGGTAAAAATTTTTTTTACACATTTTCAAATGTAAAAAAAAAAAAACAGAAGATGATTTACATTTTTTTACATACTTTCAAATGTTGAAAAAACGTATATATGCTTTGGACCATTTAAGGGTTAAAATTAATATTTTCAGCCTTTCCTCAAAGGTCATATTGATGAAGGGTATCCTACATGTAGACAAGAAAATAACAGTGGAAATGAGACTATATTTTGTCTCCCAACTGGCTTCCTCATCAACAGAATATGCACTGGATGAAGGAGGGGTACTTTATATAGGGGTCACTGTCAAGTCAGGTAAAAATCCAAGTACAGCACTACAATTGGCCTTCTGGGGCATGATAGTAGACAGTCTACAAAGCTAAAAACTTGGGTAGCTGTGGAACTGGTTGGACTAAAATTAACTTGAGAATGTTACATTTGAAAAGGACTTGCCAAACATGGACCAGTAGGCATAATGCATTGTTCTTACATGATTGTTATAAACTTATAATGCAAATGGCCTGCTGGGCCATATGAGTAGGAGTATGAAGCTAGACCCTGAGTGGTTATAAATATTGGCCAACTGTTAATATGGCCACCCAATATTTTAGCTTTATAGACTCTCCACTGACATGGCCCATTAGGCCAGTGGTAGTGTGACACTTAGCATTCCACCTGAATTGTAACCCCTATATAAGGTGCCCTCATTCCTTTACTGTACATACTGCTAATGAGGACTCCAGTTTGGAGTCGAAATATATAGTCTCATTTACATTGTTGTTTCCTTGTTTACATGTGGGATACCCTTTAGCATTGCCAAGTGTTCATTACACTTTTATCATCATGATTCATATATTTTTTTAGCTCCTGGATCCATTTCTTTGGACCTTTTTTATCTGATGACAATAACAAATTGTTCAAGAAAAAATGGATGGGCAGATTATATTTATACAAATTTTAAGAAAGCTTTCGATAGGCTTAATTCCACCTGGTAAAGTACAGTGGACCCCCGGTTAACGAACTTTTTTCATTCCAGTAGTATGTTCAGGTGCCAGTACTGACCGAATTTTTTCCCATAAGGAATATTGTGAAGTAGATTAGTCCATTTCAGACCCCCAAACATACACGTACAAACGCACTTACATAAATACACTTACATAATTGGTCGCATTTGGAGGTGATCGTTAAGCGGGGGTCCACTGTATAAGCTATAACTTGTATTAATAGTGAATCAAAAGAAAGAAAAAAAATTCAGAAGAGCATGATGGATTTATAAAAGAAGTGTTGATTTTGAAGGACAAATAACAAACACTTAGATAAAAGAAGGGAACTTTTTATTGCAGTTATGGATTTGGAAAATCTCTATGATGGTAGATTTGGGACCAATATGGCACAAGTTACAAATTTCTGCAGTATAATGTTAGGTAATAATAAGTTTATAAGAAATGAGGTAAAGGATATTTTGTAAAATGAAGGAAAAATGATTCTGAATGAGTTTTTGTCTTTAGGTCACCAGGTTGTATTGGGAGACTACAGATTTTTTTTTTTAAAAAGTTCTGGTATTAAGTATGATTTTTTTGTTTGCACATTTATCACTTGTTTGAAAAAGTAGCTCATTAAAATGCACTTCACCTCCAGCATGATACACTACAAGAAAATGTGGATCCTATTGATTATGAAGATTTCCTAGACCAACACCAACTGGAGGCAGACCGTGATCCAGTAAGGAAAATTCTCTACTTCCCTCCAGATGACATTGTTGTAACTTTGATCCCACGCCAGATCCGCACACTTGAGCCAGTTGTGCCAGATGAAGGGTTAGTAGTACAGTATATCTTCTGTTTTCAGGGTAGCTACACAGCTTACAGTGAATATTATTACTGTAGTTTATCCAGCAGTGTTTATCTGTACAGTGGTCCCTTGAGTTACAGTATTATTCCATTCCAGAAGACATATCATACTTGTAAACTACTGTAACTCGAACCACAATATACAGTAGAACCCTCGTATCAGCAGATTCAGTACCCACAGTTTCAGTTATCCACTGTTTACTGTGGCCCCAAAAAACCTTTAATTTTGTTTTAATATTGGACACAGAGCACAAAAGTAGCGATGATTGCAGTTCTTCAAAGCCTAAGAGAAACCGTGAAGTGCTTCTCATCAGTGAATAAAGTGCTAATTCTAGAATTATTTTGCATAATTTCTCAAACTTTATCATATGTATGTAAACGAAAAATGACATATATGGTGTTCGCTACTATCCGTGGTTTCAGGTATCCAGGGTAGGTCTTGGAGCATATCCCCTGCAGATACAAGGGTCCTGCTGTATGTGGTTTTATGGTAATTTGTTTCAAGACCCTGGAAGTACACCTTTTACTATATGTTGGACTTGAGGAGTTGGTGGTGTGGTGGGAGGGGAGAGGATGGAGAGGAGGTTACTGGTTAGTAGAAGTTCCCTCCAACCAGTACCTTTTGAAAAAAACTGTCCAGAGTTGTTTATTTCTGTCACTTTCTTCTGAGGTTCTTAAAATAAGAAAAACTATCTTCAAAAACACAGAAAGTTAGTGTACTTTTTTCAATGCCTGGGTGCTTTCTTATGATTCTTTTCACACCTTTCCAGTGAGTAAATGACTCCTGAATTTCTGCAGCTGTTATTCTATGGTCCTTTTCCTCCACTTCTTCCTCTCCACTGTCTCATCCATCTTCCCAAATTCCTGGAGCTCCTCTGCTGTTAACTCCTATCTTTTTTTTTTTTTTTTTATCACACCGGCCGATTCCCACCAAGGCAGGGTGGCCCGAAAAAGAAAAACTTTCACCATCATTCACTCCATCACTGTCTTGCCAGAAGGGTGCTTTACACTACAGTTTTTAAACTGCAACATTAACACCCCTCCTTCAGAGTGCAGGCACTGTACTTCCCATCTCCAGGACTCAAGTCCGGCCTGCCGGTTTCCCTGAATCCCTTCATAAATGTTACTTTGCTCACACTCCAACAGCACGTCAAGTATTAAAAACCATTTGTCTCCATTCACTCCTATCAAACACGCTCAAGCATGCCTGCTGGAAGTCCAAGCCCCTCGCACACAAAACCTCCTTCACCCCCTCCCTCCAACCCTTCCTAGGCCGACCCCTACCCCGCCTTCCTTCCACTACAGACTGATACACTCTTGAATGTCATTCTGTTTCGCTCCATTCTCTCTACATGTCCGAACCACCTCAACAACCCTTCCTCAGCCCTCTGGACAACAGTTTTGGTAATCCCGCACCTCCTCCTAACTTCCAAACTACGAATTCTCTGCATTATATTCACACCACACATTGCCCTCAGACATGACATCTCCACTGCCTCCAGCCTTCTCCTCGCTGCAACATTCATCACCCACGCTTCACACCCATATAAGAGCGTTGGTAAAACTATACTCTCATACATTCCCCTCTTTGCCTCCAAGGACAAAGTTCTTTGTCTCCACAGACTCCTAAGTGCACCACTCACTCTTTTTCCCTCATCAATTCTATGATTCACCTCATCTTTCATAGACCCATCCGCTGACACGTCCACTCCCAAATATCTGAATACGTTCACCTCCTCCATACTCTCTCCCTCCAATCTGATATTCAATCTTTCATCACCTAATCTTTTTGTTATCCTCATAACCTTACTCTTTCCTGTATTCACCTTTAATTTTCTTCTTTTGCACACCCTACCAAATTCATCCACCAATCTCTGCAACTTCTCTTCAGAATCTCCCAAGAGCACAGTGTCATCAGCAAAGAGCAGCTGTGACAACTCCCACTTTGTGTGTGATTCTTTATCTTTTAACTCCACGCCTCTTGCCAAGACCCTCGCATTTACTTCTCTTACAACCCCATCTATAAATATATTAAACAACCACGGTGACATCACACATCCTTGTCTAAGGCCTACTTTTACTGGGACAAAATTTCCCTCTTTCCTACATACTCTAACTTGAGCCTCACTATCCTCGTAAAAACTCTTCACTGCTTTCAGTAACCTACCTCCTACACCATACACTTGCAACATCTGCCACATTGCCCCCCTATCCACCCTGTCATACGCCTTTTCCAAATCCATAAATGCCACAAAGACCTCTTTAGCCTTATCTAAATACTGTTCACTTATATGTTTCACTGTAAACACCTGGTCCACACACCCCCTACCTTTCCTAAAGCCTCCTTGTTCATCTGCTATCCTATTCTCCGTCTTACTCTTAATTCTT
This sequence comes from Cherax quadricarinatus, assembly GCF_038502225.1. NCBI lineage: Eukaryota > Metazoa > Arthropoda > Malacostraca > Decapoda > Parastacidae > Cherax > Cherax quadricarinatus. The sequence goes on along the minus strand of NC_091309.1, from coordinate 36,366,464 downwards.
TCAATTATAACTCTACCATACACTTTACCAGGTACACTCAACAGACTTATCCCCCTATAATTTTTGCACTCTCTTTTATCCCCTTTGCCTTTATACAAAGGAACTATGCATGCTCTCTGCCAATCCCTAGGTACCTTACCCTCTTCCATACATTTATTAAACAATTGCACCAACCACTCCAAAACTATATCCCCACCTGCTTTTAACATTTCTATCTTTATCCCATCAATCCCGGCTGCCTTACCCCCTTTCATTTTACCTACTGCCTCACGAACTTCCCCCACACTCACAACTGGCTCTTCCTCACTCCTACAAGATGTTATTCCTCCTTGCCCTATACACGAAATCACAGCTTCCCTATCTTCATCAACATTTAACAATTCCTCAAAATATTCCTTCCATCTTCCCAACTCCTATCTGTGGTCTAGAATTAACCCCTGCATGTGCTCTTCATCAATCTCCAGCCCCATTGCCTCACCAACAGTGACAGTCTCATGGTTTCATCCATCTCAGTCTCAACTCTATCAGTGTCATAGATGACTGAAAGGGCCACAAGTTCTTTTGGGCTGCACTGGAAATTCCAGGAATTTACTATGAGCCTTACACAGTCTCGGATGTTAAACTTAATCTTCCAGAATTCCTTGAGGCTGATGGCACTATCTCCTGAAGTCTTTGCAAAGCACCTGGCAAAAATCTTATTGGTGTAAATCTTTTGGAAATTTGCAGTCACTTACTGGTTCATAGGCTGAAGCAGTGTGTTGGTGTTGGGTAAGCATATTGTAACTCAAAATTATCATAACTCAAGACCATTGTGACTCATTGGACCACTGTATGTATAAATGTCATATTTTGTTTTATGCAAATGTAATCATTTACTAGATCTTCTTTTATTTTTATGTTCATGTTACTTCCAAATGCTGTCTGCTTACAGTTGGTAGCAGGATTTGAGACCATATTTCATTCTAATTAACAGGTAGTAGATTTCTCCTTCGTCAGATTTTGTTGTGGCTTATAGTCATGGTGGTATAGATATGGTTTGTATGACAATGAATAAATGCAAAATTGTTTTTATTGGATTGTGATTATAGCATCTGTAATATGATAGTAAATTAGTCATAATAGCAGAAAGTTGGTATTGATACAGTACTAGTACTGTATGAATATTATAATGGTATACAACACTGACAAGTTGATAAACAAGACACACATGCAAAAGTTTGGCATCTTTATTTGAAACTTTTTGCCTACACAGTAGGCTTCTTCAGTCGAGTACAGCTGTAGGAGGCAGCAGAAGTGGTAGATATGTAAAGACAATGTAATCAGTCCATCACCCTTGAGGAGGTGGTCAGTTCCTCAGCCGGAGAAGAGTTTTGCTACATAGTCTGGAACAGTGTGAAACTGAAGCAGCATTATGGAGACTGGTATACTGTCAAAGGTGAGGCGCAGATAAAGTTGATGACAGGAGAGGCAGTGCCTGCTAAATGACATAAGAATGTAATCATTGAGAGGGCATGTCCCTCTCGAATCCATCCCTTCTCACTTGTAACTGGTGGTCAGATAAAAATGTTATTGAAGAGGTTCTCTGTACCAAGATTGCATTGCTGCCTCCTCTGTACATGACTGAAGAAGCCTACTGTGTAGGCAAAACGTTTTGGAATAAAGATACCCAGTAGTACTGTGTATTGTTAAGACAGCTAAAAATGGTAAAGATGGCACCAAAATAATAATAATAATGTTAGGAACTGACTGTGTTAAAAGCACTGAATAAAGAGATGGCTCCAGTGCTCTGTAAATTATGGAACTCGAATATCCCGTTCATCCTGCAGGTGAAGGCAAGTGAAAATTGCATAAATGCTATGATATTAATTTTTATTATATTTCTTAACTAGTCTTTTTAAAATTATTCTAGTAACAGAAATAACAGTACTAAATGCCATAAACTTTCTCAGGGATGGTTTTGATGCCCATGTAGCAGACTGTGTACGCTGTTATACTAGAGACTGGTTGTATGTTAGCCGTCAGTACCTTCAGTATTCCACCTCTGTGCCTGGCCGCAGTCAGTTAACTGCAGACCACCTGGCAAATTTGCAGTCCTGTCCACAACCAGAGTTTGAGGTTGACCTAGAAGATGACCGTGGATCCACTGATGCTGATCGAGTAAGTCACTCAGTGCTACTTATGCTTTAGATTAATAATCAAATAGGAACACTGTAAGAGGAACCAGTATGCAAAATCTGTGCTATGGGCTCTTGAAATTTTCCTTAGCACATCAAAAGATGTGTCGTATCATTTTTAATACATAGTTTGTGTCAGTATTAAAAAAAATTAAAGGCAGTTTATTGGTTTTATTAGGGCTTTATGCATATTAGTGCTCAGAAAGACAGGCACAGCATTAAAAAATCCATCACATTGATAGGTAAGCAATAATAATTGTTATTGACATAATTTTTGTTATTTTTCATTCTCATATTCATAACGTTGGCTGTTTGAAATGTGATTATCCTGAATATTTTATATTTATTAAAAATTTTTGGGCTGTGAATTACTATACCTAAAGACTTAGTTGTGTACAGTACTTTTATGTTGTCTGCTGACAGCTTGAAGAACAAAGATTAATATGTAATCTTTCATTGAAACAGCATTGTTCTACCTGTGTGTCAAGCATGTTATATGCTGTTGATTAATTGTTATTTGTAAATCATATTTTAAGGAAATTTCAGGTGTGTTGTTCTAATTTGTATTTTGTTCTTGTGGTTTTCAGCATGATGTTGGAAGTAGCAGGCACTCGTCACATCTCTCGGACACTCCAAGAGGAAGTTGGGCAAGCTCTGTGTTTGATCTGCGGAATTCTGTTGCTGACCCTCTTCTTCCTTCCCTGTTGTCACGCATTCCACTGGATACAGTTGACAATAATAATCAACAAGCTAGGCTTGAAAACAGACAGGTAAAACTTTTTTCAGTAGTAAAATTACATAGTTTATGGATTTTTTTATTTTTGCATAATGTAATTTGAAGAGAGAGTGGTGAAGAAGTAGAATGAATCAAACATTGATTCAGTGGGAGCAGATTCTCTTTATGTTTAAAAATAGGTATGTATCCTAATTACAAATACTGCAGGTAGATATGGTCATACCAGGGCTTTTGAAAAAGACACTTTACAGTTCTGAACATTTCCATTAACCCTTGTAATGTTTCGTGTAAATCTGCGTTTTGATCACAGTGCCCTCAGTTGTGCTTTGATTGGTAAATTTTGGCCTAGACACACAGAAAGTGAGTCTGTGCTGTGGGTATGCACAGTATAAAAAAGATCTTGCCCCATGCAGTGCATGATGCGATGAGCTAACCTCTGACCTTGTGTTTAGTTTAAGATAGCAAATTTGAGGCATGCAATGGGGTAGTTTTATTTGCTGTTTTTAATATCACTTGATAGACTGGAAGACGTACTAGTGAAATGAAGATGATTTTGGTCGGTTTCAGAACAAAAGTGGCTTGATAGCTTCTGTTTTGAAATTGGCCAAAATCATCTGATACCAAGAAATAACCAAGAAAACCACCTAAAACATTTTTTGAAGTTGCTATGATATTTGATTTTTAGGTTTTTACTAGGTTTGCTTTCAACTATTGAGATGACCTAAACCATGATCAGTCTTTCTCAGCTATATTTTATTAGCTGAGAAATAGGATAAAACTAAATTTTTATGTGGTGATGGTTTCAAAATGGAGGGCAAGTGTTATGATTAATGAACAGAAGAAAGGTTGCTTTAGTGGCTGGAATGCCTACAGTATTTATCTTGGATTGTGTTTTAATTTTTTTTTTTTTTTTTTTTATTATCACACTGGCCGATTCCCACCAAGGCAGGGTGGCCCGAAAAAGAAAAACTTTCACCATCATTCACTCCATCACTGTCTTGCCAGAAGGGTGCTTTACACTACAGTTTTTAAACTACAATATTAACACCCCTCCTTCAGAGTGCAGGCACTGTACTTTTACTTGTGTAAAATTGGCAAAATTACTGTGTGCTCCTGTGCACTCTTTGGGGTAGTTCTGATAGTTGAATGGGCAGATTTTTGTTCTCAATCAATAGAATGGAAGGCATATTAGTGAAGTATCCAGGAACTGGGTCAGTTAGAGTAATGTAATTGGCCTTAAATAGTCCTCAAATTGACAGAATCACTGATGCCTAAATTGTACCCAGATGATCAACTTCGCACCTGTGTAAGTCTGTATATTTTCCATCAAATTTTGCATTTTTAGTTTCATTACCTTCAGAAAAAGATTTTTTACTATTTTAGAAGATATTTGTCTTTTAAATCGCAACAGTGATTGGTTTAATCCGTGTTCGAAACTGTGCAAAAGTGTTTTTTCCAAAGCTTGTTGGTATCACCATACTATTTACCTGGGTCTTGAACTTTGTGGCGAGGAGGAGGAGGAGGAGGAGGAAGAGAAGAAGGCTAGAGGCAGTGACATCATATCTAAGAGCAGTGTGTGTGGTGTGACTACTATGCAGAAAATTAAAGTTTTAGAAATCTGAAGATGGTGTGAGGGTCACCAAGGGTATAATTCATACAGCTGTAGAGAGAGTTGTTGAGGTGGTTTTGGCATTTAGTGAGGATAGAGAGGGATAGAATGACTAAGAGGATATGTAAATTGGGGATGAAAGGAAGATGGTGTAAGGGTTATCACTGGAACAGTTGGAAAGAGGAGATAGAGAAGGTTTTGGGTACTTGGAGCTTGAGTATCCAACAGGTTTGTGTGACCATGTTGGATTGGAGTGAGTGGAAACAAGTGGTTTTTAGTGCTTGATGTGCTGGTGTGTGTGCAAGGTAATATTTATGAAGAGATTCAAAGAAACCAGTTAGCCAGACTTGAGTCCTGGAGGTGGGAAGGGCAATGCTTGTTCTCTGAAGAAGGGGTGTGGATGTTGCAGTTGGAGGGTCATCTGAAATGTAATGTCAGTACACATATAGCTAGATGGAGATTAAATGCAGTGCCCTACATTTATTGAATAAACAATACAGTATATAGAATAAACCTATTATAATGTGTTGGTTACATTCCTGAAGATCAGTGCATTATGTAAAATACTAAGTTAAGTGAATAACATGGGGGAAAATAGGGTTACATTCCAGACACCTGAAAATTTGCCAAGTTAATTTTTTATTTAACATTGTACTAGATAAAAACTATGGAGAGGGTTTGCATGGCCCTACTGGACTGCGGTGGATGACCGTGCTTATTTTAATCTGGATGCTGTTTTCAGTAGTCGATTGTATCCAGCATTAAACATAGCTGTCCTGTTGTGAAGGTTTGCTTCCTTCTAGCATACAGTTTATAATATGATAAGCTTTGTTCCTTATCTGATCACTAAGAGGGCCCCTTTCCTTATTTTCTTTCTCACTTCGTGCATTCAGTAACTTTTCTGTTTCACTTAGCTGTAGTGACCTCTTAATATTCTCTTGAGCTAGTGATAATCTATACTACTTAATGCAAAAGATCTTTTTCCTTTTTTTTCCCCTCATTTTTAATTATATAAATGGTCAGTTCATTCACGCAAAATTCATGAGCAGTTTCTATCACACACGCACCGTCTCTAAGGTTATCTAATACTGAACACACAAATTTTTTCAACAAAATCATATACAGTAAGTCCTCACTTAATGTCATTTCGTTCACTGTAGTTTTGTTATAATGCTGATGAGGAAAAAATGATTCCTGGCTGGGGCCATTGTCTGTGTGGGGTTTGCACATTCTCTCCATGTCTGTGTGAGTTTTCTCCAGGTACTCCAGTTTACTTCTACATCCCAAAGATGTGCACATTAGTTTAAGTGGTGTGTTTCAGTTGTCCCAGTATGAGTGAGTGTGGGTGTGAATGTGTGTGTCCTGTGATGGAATAGCGTCCTGTCCAGGGTTGGTTCCTGCCTTGTGCTCTGAGCTGTTGGGATAGGCTCTGGCCACCCATGAACCTGAACTGAAATTAGTGAATTGGAAAATGAATGAATGAATACATATTAATGTAAAACAAAAATTTGTAGAGTACATGATAATTGTACAAATGCATGACAATGAACAATGCGGTATGAATGCGCTTAGCGAGTCCACCATATTTGTTATTGTTTTTGAACTTCCTTGTAGTAGGTGCTGCTGCTTACAGTTCTTGCTTTGCAAACATTTATTCCTTGATTTAACCCAGTTGCCATGAGTGCTAAAGGTGCATTATACACCCCTGATGTTTCTATCAATTAGCTTGTGGTAAAATTGGTTTTGTTATATGTCGTTTCTCTTGAAGTTGCAGTTTCCAAGAACTGTCATCGACGTTAAGTGAAGATTTGCTGTATTCATATTTATTCTTATTCTTAGCACCCCAGCATGCCTTGGTTAATATCCAGAGACCAGGTAGTACTTATTTTTATTAACTCATCGGCCTTCTCCCACCAAGGCAGGGTGGCCTGAAAAAGAAAAACTTTCATAATCATTCACTCCATCACTGTCTTGCCAAAGCACACTTACACTACAGTTATAAAACTGCAACATTAACACCCCTCCTTCAGAGTGCAGACACTGTACAGTAGGGCCCCACTTATATGGCAGGTTAGGTTCCAGGCTACCGCCATAAAGCAGAAATCGCCGTAAAGTGGAACACCTTTTTCTCCACTTACAAATGCATATAAATACTAGATAACAAGTTTACACTAATATATTAAGTTAGCAATAGAACTAGGCATTAAAACACAATAAAAAAGTAAAAGACACATACAGTACACTCATTACTTCAAAATATTTGTACAGTCTTAATCTAGGGTGAGACGAGCAGTATTTACTGTAAGAAATCAAGTGTGGTATGTATGGTAGCCAGTCAGGCTACCATACCAGGTCAACCCACCCACACATAGTATTCTATGACATTTAAGCTTCCCAGAGTGATAAACTGCATATACAGTTCACTTATTACTTATCTTAAAATATTTGTAGTCTTAATGTAGGGTCAGAGGTGAGTAAATGAGATAAAATGAATAAATGAGAGAGAGAGAGAATGAGTACATGAGAGAGAGAAAACACTCGCAGAGTTACGTAAACAAACCAGGCAAATGAAAGTTTTGCAAACAAACCAGGCAAATGCAAGTTTTGTAAACAAACCAGGTGTACATGTCTGGTTTGTGTACAAGTTGTCTCTACATTGATATGGTAGAATAAATAAAGAGGAACACTCCCATTCTCATGTAACACCATATTTAGAAGAAATGATGTTCTGAGTGAAGGCATACGAAAGGAATAATTTTCTACAGTTAGGTCCAGTAACATTTTCTCTTTTGTTGGACTAGAGAAAACGTTATTCTTGCCGTCACTTGTACAAGTTGCCTGGTGTATTTATCATCTTTATATGTTATGTATTGTGTTTATTATATAATTTTGAAAAAATATCGTAGATGGATTAATGAAAACGTGTATACAGGTACCATCAGACTTACGACCGAGTTTGGTTCCGAGAAACCGGTCATAAGTCGAAATGGACGTAATTCAAACCTTACTACTGAATATCAACATCACATACATGTATTTGTAATGACTTTATTTTATTGTTTTATTTTGGTATTTCATTTTTTACTTTACTTTTTATGCTGTTAGTATTGTATTTTATACTGTAAGGTTTAGGATAAACTCTGTGTACAACACAAACAGTTGTTTATTTCCCAGAAATTTGGCATACAAAACACGGTCGTAAGTTGAATGGTCGTATGTTGAGCAGGTCATAAGTCGGATGGTAGGTGTATTAATGTAATATACGACATTTAACGAGACTCGGTGATTATTATCGTCATTACTAATATGGTGTCACTCGTTCAAGTCATCTGGCTCCTACATTTCATATTTGTTTATTTATTCTACTGTGAAGTGTATTTATCGTCTTTATATGTTATGTTCTAGGTAGTAGGTTGGTAGACAGCAACCGCCCAGGGAAGTACCACCGTCCTGCCAAGTGAGTGTAAAGCGGAAGCCTGTAATTGTTTTACACGATGGTAGGATTGCTGGTGTCTTTTTATTCTGTCTCATACACATACAAGATTTCAGGTACGTCTTGCTACTTCTACTTACACTTAGGTCACACTTCACATACATGTACAAGCATATATACACACACCCCTCTGGGTTTTCTTCTATTTTCTTTCTAGTTCTTGTTCTTGTTTATTTCCTCTTACCTCCATGGGGAAGTGGAACAGAATTTTTCCTCCGTAAGCCATATGTGTTGTAAGAGTCCACTAAAATGCCGGGAGCAAGGGGCTAGTAACTTCTTCTCTTGTATGTATTACTAAATGTAAAAGGAGAAACTTTCATTTTTTTCTTTTAGGCCACCCTGCCTCGGTGGGATACGGCCAGTGTGTTGAAAGAAAGAAAGAATATGTTATGTATCATGTTTATTATATAATTTTGAAAAAATATTATAGGTGGATTAATGAAAATGTGTATATTAACTTCTTTTTTTTTTTTTTTTTTTTTTTTTTTTTTTTTTTTTTTTTTTTTTTTTTTTTTTTTTTTTTTTTTTTTTTTTTTAGTCTTTACAGGAAAAGGGGTTACTAGCCCATTGTTCCCGGCATTTTAGTTGACTTTTACAACACGCATGGCTTACGGAGGAAAGATTCTTATTCCACTTCCCCATGGATATAAAAGGAAAAGTAATAAGACCAAGAACTATTAAGATAAAATCAAAGAAAACTCAGATGAGTGTGTATAAATAAACGTGTACATGTATGTGTAGTGTGACCTAAGTGTAAGTAGAAGTAGCAAGACGTACCTGTAATCTTGCATATTTATGAGACAGACAAAAGACACCAGCAATCCTACCATCATGTAAAACAATTACAGGCTTTCGTTTTACACTCACTTGGCAGGACGGTAGTACCTCCCTGGGTGGTTGCTGTCTACCAACCTACTACCATAAAGGAGGTTTTGTGGGCGAGGGGCTTGGACTTCCAGCAAGCGTGCATGAGCATGTTAGATAGGAGTGAATGGAGACGAATGATACTTGGGACCTGACGATCTGTTGGAGTGTGAGCAGGGTAATATTTAGTGAAGGGATTCAGGGAAACCGGTTATTTTCATATAGTCGGACTTGAGTCCTGGAAATGGGAAGTACAATGCCTGCACTTTAAAGGAGGGGTTTGGGATATTGGCAGTTTGGAGGGATATGTTGTGTATCTTTATACGTATATGCTTCTAAACTGTTGTATTCTGAGCACCTCTGCAAAAGCAGTGATAATGTGTGAGTGTGGTGAAAGTGTTGAATGATGATGAAAGTATTTTCTTTTTGGGGATTTTCTTTCTTTTTTGGGTCACCCTGCCTCGGTGGGAGACGACCGACTTGTTGAAAAAAAAAAAAAAAAAAAAAGTGTATATTAACGTAATATACGACATTTAATGATTATTATTGAGTACTATTATTATCATTACTAATATGGCGTCACGAGCCATAAGAAACTTACTGATTTTAATGTGTACCTGCACACCAGCACAGTGTGTAAGTTTATTTATTTTTGGAGTTTCCAGACATAATGGAGAGACATAGGGAGCTCACGGAGAATGTAAGCAGACCGGGTGGGGCATGGTGACTGTTAGAAAGTCAGGTGGGGGGAGCCATATAGAGAGTTTTGGTCATAATTTGAAATGACCGTATTAGCAGAACGCCGTAAAGTGGGGCCCTACTGTACTTCCCATCTGGCTTATTGGTTTCCCTGACTCTCTTCATAAATGTTACCTTGCTCACACTCCAATGGCAATTTAAGTCCTAAAAAAAAACATTTGTGTCCATTTGCTCCTATCTAACATGCTCACGCGTGCTTGCTGGAAGTCAAAACCCCTCGCACACAAAACCTTCTTTACTCCCTCCCTGCAACCTTTCCTAGGCTGACCCCTACCCCGCCTTCCCTCCACTACAGATTTATACACTCTCGAAGTCCTTCTATTGTGTTCCAGCCTTTCTACATGTCCAAACCACCTCAACAACCCTTCCTCAGCCCTCTGGATAATAGTTTTGGTAATCCCACACCTCCTAATTTCCAAACTACAAATTCTCTGCATTATATTCACACAACACATTGCCCTCAGACATGACATCACCACTGCTTCCAGCCTTCTTCTTAGTGCAACATTTACCACCCATGTTTCACACCCATATAAGAGCGTTGGTACAGGTCGGCTGTCATTAATCTGGCATCATTGGGACCTGTAGTCTGCCGGATTAGTGAGTCTGCCGGATTACAGAATGATTAGGTTAGAATTCACATAATTAACCTATAAATAGAGAGACTTTCTGCTACATCTTCCTCATTTTCATCACTGCTTTCTCCTCCACTGGCTTGTTGCTGTGGATTTACAACCATCTGCACAATTTCTGAGTCATTATAATGATGAAATTTGAAATTATGCTAGCTGAAATTAGTGCCAGATTACTAATGGAACCGGATAACTGATTGCCGGATTAGTGATGGCAAACCTGTATAACTATACTCTCATACATTCTCCTCTTTGCTTCCATGGACAAAGTTCACCTTTTTCCCCCTCATCAATTCTATGATTTACCTCATCTTTCATAGACCCATCTACTGACACGTCCACTCCTAAATATCTGAATCATTTACCTCCTCCATACTCTCTCTCTCCAATCTGATATTTAATCTTTCGTCACCTAATTTTTTTGTTATCCTCATCACTTTACTCTTACCTATTTTTACTTTTAATTTTCTTCTTTTACATACCCAACTATACTCATCCACCAACCTCTGCAACTTCTCTTCAGAATCTCCCAAAAGCACAGTGTCATCAGGAAAGAGCAACTATGACAACTCCCATGTTGTGTTAGATTCTTTATCTTTTAACCCCACACCTCTTGCCAACACCCGACCATTCACTTCTCTTACAACCCCATATGTAAATATATTGAACAACCATGGTGACTTCACACATCCTTGTCTAAGAGCTACTTTTACTGGGAAAGAATCTCTCTCTCTCCTACATACTCTAACCTGAGCCTCACTATCCTCGTAAAAACTGTTCTTTGCTTTCAGTAACCTACCTCCTATTCCATACATTTGCAACATCTGCCACATTGCTCCCCTGTCCACCCTGTCATATGCCTTTTCCAAATCCATAAATGCCACTAAAACCCTCTTTACCCTAATCTAAATACTATTCGCCTATATGTTTCACTGTAAACACTTGGTCTACACACCCCTACCTTTCCTAAAGCCTCCTTATTTATCTGCTATCCTACTCTCCATCTTACTCTTAATTCTTTCAATAATAACTACCATACACTTTACCAGGTACGTATACTCAACAGACTTCTTTCAACGTACCAGCCTTATCCCACTGAGGTGGGGTGGCCCATAAGGAAAAACGAAAGTTTCTCCTTTTAAATTTAGTAATATATACAGGAGAAGGGGTTACTAGCCCCTTAGTCCAGGCATTTTAGTCGCCTCTTACGACATGCCTGGCTTATGGAGGAAGAATTTTGTTCCACTTCTGCATGGAGAACTCAACAGACTTATTCCCCTATAATATTTGCACTCTTTTGTCCCCTTTGCCTTTATACAAAGTTCCAATATTTTGCATGTTAACTTATTCATTAATTCTTTACAGTGTGTAATACCAAGATTTGCACCCTATCAGAATGTTTGGGTTGCACATTTTCACTTGGGTTACAACAAATTCCTGCTACTTGATTGTGTTACAAGAGGTTGTTCCATAATTGTAAATTACAATCTCAATATTCATGCTTGAAGGGTTGTTTGTTTGTCTTACTCATGTGTCAAAATGTTTATTGTATATTGTGTATGTGTTCCTTGTACAGTATGTGCATTTCATATTTAACACGTATCATTGATTTTTTAGGAATCTCTGTTTATGTTGTATCCTCCTCAAGATGAAGAGGATATGATAGAGCGCCGGCTATATCCAGATGTTCCAATGCCACATTCAGGTCACCGCATTCAGGTCAAGTGTATTAATCTTCGCCTAGAGCTAGAAATTGAGCCAATATTTGCAACGATGGCACTATATGACCTCAGGGATAAAAAAAAAATATCGGAAAATTTTTGTTTTGACATGAACCCAGAACCACTTAAGAGAATGTTAACTTCACACATCCCATATCAGGTTGGTGCCTAACTTGAGACTAAGTGAAATATTGTTTGAGGTTTAGCAGAATGAGCTCCTTTTGTCTAACAGTTAAATGCTTTGTCAGTAGGTCATATTTCTTTCTTGTTCCTTACCAGTGATTTAATATATTACTTATGCATTCTGCTTTTCCAGCAATACAGTATGTATTCATATAATTGTGATTTGATTTCTTGTAGTTGACAGTGGATGGTATATTAATGTCAGAAAGATTTCTCGAGATCTAAACTATCTCTTTTTTGACATTAGTGGAGCATTTACCAGAAGTTGCAGTTGCAGTTCTAGCTAAAAATGTTTGAAAGGAATATGAATTGCTTAAAAACTTGCAGACTGTGAACGATAAAAATAAAGAAGCAAGAAATTATAAAAAAATATGAGTGATTGTCTTAGGAGTTGCAATGTTGCTTTTATCAAAAGAAACTGTTTTGTATGTGAAACTACAGTGGAACCTCGGTTTTCGCTTGCCCTAGTTTGTATGTAAAACTATAGTTATTCTCTATAAAATGTATTTTTGGTTAACATTTATGAAGGGGTTCAGGGAAACCGGCAGGCCGGACTTGAGTCCTGGAGATGGGAAGTACAGTGCCTGCACTTTGAAGGAGGGGTGTTAATGTTGCAGTTTAAAAACTGTAGTGTAAAGCACCCTTCTGGCAAGACAGTGATGGAGTGAATGATGGTGAAAGTTTTTTTTTTTCGGGCCACCCTGCCTTGGTGGGAATTGGCCAGTGTGATAATAATAAAAATAAAAAATAAAAATTTGGGTGTCTGGAGCAGATTAATTGGATTTACATTATTTCTCATGGGAAATATTGCTTCAGTTTTCGTACGATTTGGTTTATCGTCAGACTTTCTCGAATGGATAAAGCATGAAAACCGAGGTTCCACAACATTTCCTCACATTTGACACCTGGAAAACTCTTGTGGGTTATTGAGTCGTAGAGTATATTTACTAAAAGCAGGAGGCGATGAATGTTCTTTGTGAGGATTCAGATACATGTGCAACAATTGGGTATCTTATTGATGAAACATTTCGCCTACACAGTAGACTTCTTCAAATACAAAGGGAGTGGTGGTAGTGAAATAAAGATTATGTAATCAGTTCATCAGCCTAGGAGAAAAAGTATACGAGGTGGTCAGTCCCTCAGTCTGGAGAAGAGTTCAGCTCCATGGTCTGGAGCAATATCATTCCAGACCATGGAGATGAAAACCACTTATGGGTTCATAGTCTTGTATATGAGCTAAAATAAGATAGGCTTAATTAAAATGAAGCTTAAGTGATTGAATGTATTTAGGTTGTATCGTACTGTTAATATTATAAAGCCTGCATAAATAGCATGACATGGAATTCCATCATCATTTTTCTGCAGTATTGTATTCCCTTTAATTTTTATGTCCGAGCCCATCACATCTCTGGTGTCATTTGTATTGAAGTATTTTTCCCATTTACAAGTGTAGATACATATTCCTGTTAACTACTACATAGTAGTACTACCAGAAGCAAATATTGTATATTATTAATTTCCATATGTTCTCATGTATTTCTTTTTTTCCCCCTCACAAGACCATTGATTTTATTAGTTATAGACAATTGGCAGTTCTTTAGATAAATTAACATCTTTAAGCAATATGCTATTATGTAATGGAATTCATATAAATTTTGTATATCTTCCTGTTCATTAATTTTATTTATTAATGGAATGCATTGATTTGGCTAATAATTTGTTGTAGATCCTTAGCATCCTGTTCTCTCATGTTCAGTTGACTATTTTTTTTTTTTTTAAATACAGTATACCATAAGCTGGGAGGATATTTTTTTTTTTTTTTGCAATATCTGTTCACAAAGCTTCCCCAGAGAGTTGTCAAACCATGCAATCCTTCAAGGGGGGCACCTTGATGGCAGTGAAAGGCTCTTAGTTCAAAGATTTGGAGCTAGTCTCCTCTACCATAGATTGAAGTTGATTTCTTTCCATTTACCAGACACTATATGACTCCCACAGGTTTAGTGCTTTCACTTGAATGTAAAAAATTATCTGGCCATTTATGAATATAAAATTGTTTGAATATTTAAATTTATGAACGAAAGATTGCAGATCTTTCTTTCAACACACTGGCCGTATCCCACCGAGGCAGGGTGGCCCAAAAGAAAAAACCAAAGTTTCTCCTTTCAAATTTAGTAATATATACAGGAGAAGGGGTTACTAGCCCCTTGCTCCCGGCATTTTAGTCGCCTCTTACAACACGCATGGCTTACGGAGGAAGAATTCTGTTCCACTTACCCATGGAGATAAGAGGAAATAAACAAGAACAAGAACTAGAAAGAAAATCGAAGAAAACCCAGAGGGGTATGTATATATACGCTTGTACATGTATGTGTAGTGTGACCTGAGTGTAAGTAGAAGTAGCAAGACGTACCTGAAATTTTGCATGTTCATGAGACAGAAAAAAGGACACCAGCAATCCTACCATCATGTAAAACAATTACAGGCTTTCGTGTTACACTCACTTGGCAGGACGGTAGTACCTCCCTGGGCGGTTGCTGTCTACCAACCTACTACCTAGGAAGATTGCAGATATTTCTTTTTTTTCAACATGCTGGCCGTCTCCCGCTGAGGCAGGGTGGCTCAAAAAAAAAAAAAGCTTTAACCATCATTCACACATATCACTGTCTTTGCAGAGGCACATAGATATGACAGTTCAGATGTCACTCCAAACAGCAAATATTCCAAACCCCTCCTTTAAAGTGTTGGCATTGTACTTCCCACCTCCAGGACTAAAGTTTGGCTAACCAGTTTCTCTGAATCCCCCTCAGAGAATATTACCCTGCTCACACTAAAACAGTTTGTCCTGTCCTAAAAAACATTTGCCTCTACTCATTCCTAACTAACACACTCACAGTTGCCTTCTGTAAGTGTCTGTATGTCCAAGCCCCTTGCACACAAAACCTCTTTCACCCCCCTCCCTCCATCCTTTCCTAGGATGAGGCCTATCCCTTCTTCCCTCCACTACAGATTTATACACCCTCTAAGTCATCCTATTGTGCTCCATCTTCTTTAAATAACCAAAACTACCTCAGCAATCCATCGTCAGCCCTCTGAATAATACTTTTAGTAATCCCACACCACCTAATTTCCACACTATGAATTCTCTGCATAATATTTTAGCAAGACATTGTCCTTAGACACGACATCTCCACTGCCTCCAGCCTCCTCCTCACTGCAACATTTATAACCCATCCTTCACACCCATGTAAGAGTGTTGGTAACACTGTATTCTCATACATTCCCTTCTTTGCCTCCATGGATATTGTCCTTTGTTTCCACAGATACCTCACTGCACCACCTACCATTTTCCTTCATAAATTCTATGGTTTACCTCATCCTTAATAAATCCATCTATCGACACATGTATTCCAAGATACAGTGGAACCCTGGTTTTTGTCTGGTCCGGTTATCGTACAATTCAGTTTTCGACCACTTTTTTCGGAGAAATTTTCCCTGTTTTCGTACATCTGCTCAGAAATTGTCTGTATCAGATGTGTCCGCCTGCCCGCTGGACACGGCTGCTCATACGTTCGTGACTCAGTCTGCCTTTGTTACTCGTTCAGTGAGCATTACTCCACGCGTTCATCCGAAACATTTCGTAATACACTATAATCCATTTTTTTTGTGTTTGCGACTGCTAAATAAGCTACTTTGGGGCCAAAGAAAATCCATGGGGTTGGAGGTGAGTGGCCAGGATGTGGAAGAGTTGGTGGATAACCCCAAGGAAGAGCTAACCACTGAATAGCTGCAAGACCTTCATCTGGAACAGCAACAGACCTTAGCTGAGGAAATTGCTTCAGAGGAGGAGGAAAAGAGAAGGGAGAATATGCCTTCTTTAGCAATTAAGGACATTTGTGCAGAGTGGGATGAGGTGGAAAGTTTTGTGGAGAAATATCACCCTAACAAAACTGTTGCAAGCTGTGGCAGCAACATGTTCAATGACAATGCTGTGTCCCATTTTAGGCAAGTCTTACAGACTCCAGAAGCAGACCTCTCTCGACATTTTTTTGCGACGGGTTCCAGTGACTCTCAAGCTGGTTCTAGTGCCAGTAAAAGACAAAGAAGGGAAGTAACCCCGGATATGGCTTTGATACCTGAAGTCCTTATGGAGGGGGATTCCCCTTCCAAACAATAACCTCTCCTCCCTCTCCCCTCCTCACCGTCTTCCATACGCCAACAAGAGACTTCAATAAAGGTAAAAGTGATGTTAAATGTTCATTTATCTATTTCATTAGTGGTTTGTATTTATTTCTCATTGTTTTCTGTATAGTTATTCTCTATAAAATTTATTTTTTGTTAATATTTTTGGGTGTCTGGAACGGATTAATTGGATTTATATTATTTCTTATGGAAAATGTTACTTCAGTTTTCATACAAATGGTTTTCGGCTAACCTTCTGGAATGGATTAAAGATGAAAACCGGGGTTCCACTGTACGTATTTGAACATATTTGTTTCTAGTTTTTCTTTACCTAACCTGTTTGATACCCTCTTATCTTTTGTTCACTTTCAACTTTCCTTCTTTACACATCTACACTCCCTCCCAAACTCGTCCACTAACTTTTTGTGGCTTCTCTTCAGAATCTCACAAAAGCACAGAATCATCAGCAAAAAGTATCTGACAACTTCCATTTTGTATTTGAGTCCCCATAATTTAATCCCACCCCTCTTCCCAAAACCTTAGCATTTACTTCTTTTACAACCCTATTTATGAATATGTTAAACAACCAAAGGTACATTACGCATTCCTGCTAAGTCCTACTTTTACTGGAAATTAATCTCCCTCTCTCCTGCGCACCCTATCCTGAGCCTCGCTATCCTCATAAAAAAACTCTACAGCGTTTAGTAACTTATTACCTGTTCCATACATTTGCAACATCTGCCACATTGCTCCTCTATCTACCCTATCATATGCCTATCATATGCAGACAAATGTCTGGTTATATATGTGAATTTTCCGTGCATGATTTTTATGTAGTTTTTTTTTGTTTTGTTTTCTTTTAGGACATTTCTACTTTGAGTCGCACATGTATTTTCGACATCACCTATCCATCTAGTGACTTGTTTCTTGTTGTTCGTCTGGAGAAAGTTTTACAGGGTGACATCAGTGATGTGGTTGGACCATATATGAAAGATGATGCGGTCAGTATTTGCTCATGTGTTTATCGAGTAAATAAGAGATATTCGGATTATTGCTTATAATTTTAGATGTGCTAAAATGAGAAGTCTAAGTATACCTTTTGTTTAATTTGAAATTTAATGAAGGTTTTGCTGAAATTCTTGAAATATGTAATGTTAATATTCTTCTCTGTATAGAACCGAGAGAAACTGAAATCAGCAGCAGTAGCTTGCTGTGAACGACTTGGGAAGTATCGTATGCCCTTAGCTTGGACTGCAATCAACCTCATGAATATTTTCACTGGTGTTCATGGAGAGCGTGAAAATGCTCCTGAGAGAGAACCTTCAGGATCAAATAGTCTTGGTAAGATAAAGTTTTTATTCACTATTATTTGCAGTAAAGGTGAAAAGTACTTTGAATTATCAAGAAACCTCAGTTTTTTGTTTTTTTTTAACATGTTGGCCATTTCCCACCAACGCAGGGCGATGCAAAAAGAAAGAAAAACCCCAAAAGAATGAAAAAACTTTCAACCTCAGCTATACTCACATACAGTAGTGCCCTGCTTTACGGCGTTTCATTTTGTGGCTTTCCGCTAATACGGATATTTCAAATTATGATCAACACTCACTATATGGCTCTCCCCACCTGACTTTCTAATATTGTCACTGTGCCCCACCTGGTTTGTTTACATTCTCAGTGACCTCTGTGAGCACTGTGTCTCCATTATATATGGAAACTTTCCAAAATTTCAAATGTTTTAAAGCTATTTCATGTTTTATAGATCATCTTCTTTCAACAAAGTGGCCATATCCCACCAAAGCTGGGTGGCCCAAAAAGAAAAACGAAAGTTTCTCTTTTTAACTCTAGTAATGTATATAGGAGAAGGGGTTACTAGCCCTTTGCTCTCGGCATTTTAGTCACCTCTTACGACACGCCTGGCTTACAGATGAAGAATTCTATTGCATTTCCCCATGGAGAATGTTTGATATATTCTTTCTTCTTTTAACGTACCAGCTTTATCCCACCGAGGTGGGGTGACCCAAAAGGAAAGAGGAAAGTCTCTCCTTTCAAATTTAGTAATACAGTGGACCCCCGAGTTTCGTGATTAATCCGTTCCAGAGAGCCCGCCGAAGGTCGAAATTCACGAAACTCGAAACCATTTTCCCCATAAGAAATAATGGAAATAAAATTAATCCGTTCCAGACACCCAAAAATATTAAAATAAAATATTTTTTTCAAATTAAATAAAGATTTACATAATGAAAACAATCAGAAATCAAGTACATGCAGTTAAAATAATAATAATAATATTACACTTACCTTTACTGAAGACTTCTGGGTGGATGGAAGATGGGAGGAGGTGATAGGAGGAAGGTGTACACTATTGTTTGGAAGGAGAATCTCCTTCCATTAGGACTTTAGGTAGCAAGTCCTTATCTGGGGTTACTTCCCTTCTTCTTTTAATGCCACTGGGAACAACTTGAGAGTCACTGGACCCCTGGCGTTTCTTTAAGATTTCCCTGAAGTGGGACACAACACTGTCATTGTACATGTTGCAGATACAGCTTGTTTCAGCTGGTCAAGGTGATACTTTTCAACAAAACTTTGCAACTCATTCCACATTCCACACACGTCCTTAATCACTGAAGGAGGCACCTCATCCACTCCCTCTTCCTCCTCCTCTGAAGCAAGTTCCTCGGCTGTGGTCTGATGCTGTTCCAGTTGAAGCTCTTGCAGTTCGTCAGTGGTTAGCTCTTCCCTGTGGTCCTCCACCAACTCTTCCACATCCCCGTCACTCACTTTATTTACCAAAGGGCTTGCACTAGCTTTCCTTGGGTCCATGGTGACTTATTTAGCAGTTGCAAGCACAAAAAACAATAGATTATTATGAAATGTATTGTATGAACCTGTGGGGTGATGGTCACGTGTTGGTAAGCAATGGCACACTGAGCGTGAATGGCGTGGGAGACTGGCTTTGTGTACACGGTGACGGGCGGACGGGTACCGGACGGTCACCGAAACACGAGTTTTTTCACGAAACTCTAGTCCAAACTCGGGAATCCACTGTATATACAGGAGAAGGGGTTACTAGCCCCTTGCTCCCGGCATTTTAGTCGTCTCTTATGACACGCATGGCTTGCGGAGGATGAATTCTGTTCCACTTCCCCATGGAGAATGTTTTATATATATTATGATAATTATACTTAGTACAAAAATGAGTAGTGGGGGGGGGGGGTTGAAGAGGGTTGGAATAGTTTTAAAAATGCAGTATTAGAATGTGGGGCAGAAGTTTGTGGTTATAGGAGGGTGGGGGCAGGAGGAAAGAGGAGTGACTGGTGGAATGATGAAGTAAAGGGTGTGATAAAAGAGAAAAAGGTAGCTTATGAGAGGTTTTTACAAAGCAGAAGTGTTATAAGAAGAGCAGAGTATATGGAGAGTAAAAGAAAGGTGAAGAGAGTGGTGAGAGAGTGCAAAAGGAGAGCAGATGAGAGTGGGAGAGGCACTGTCAAGAAATTTTAATGAAAATAAGAAAAATTTTGGAGTGAGTTAAACAAGTTAAGAAAGCCTAGGGAAAGTATGGATTTGTCAGTTAAAAACAGAGTAGGGAAATTAGTAGATGGGGAAAGGGAGGTATTAGGTAGATGGCGAGAACATTTTGAGGAACTTTTAAATGTTGAGGAAGAAAGGGAGGCGGTAATTTCATGCACTGGCCAGGGAGATATATCGTCTTTTAGGAGTGAAGAAGAGCAGAATGTAATTGTGGTGGAGGTACGTGAGGCATTACGTAGAATGAAAGGGGGTAAAGCAGCTGGAACTGATGGGATCATGACAGAAATGTTAAAAGCAGGGGGGGATATAGTGTTGGAGTGGTTGGTACTTTTGTTTAATGTATGAAAGAGGGGAAGGTACCTAGGGATTGGTGGAGAGCATGTATAGTCCCTTTATATAAAGGGAAAGGGGACAAAAGAGATAATAAAAATTATAGAGGAATAAGTTTACTGAGTATACCAGGAAAAGTATACGGTAGGGTTATAATTGAAAGAATTAGAGGTAAGACAGAATGTAGGATTGTGGATGAGCAGGGAGGCTTCAGAGTGGGTAGGGGATGTGTAGATCAAGTGTTTACATTGAAGCATATATGTGAACAGTATTTAGATAAAGGTAGGGAAGTTTTTATTGCATTTATGGATTTAGAAAAGGCATATGATAGAGTGGCTAGAGGAGCAATGTGGCAGATATTGCAAGTATATGGAATAGGTGGTAAGTTACTAAATGCTGTTAAGAGTTTTTATGAGGATAATGAGGCTCAGGGTAGGGTGTGTAGAAGAGAGGGAGAATACTTCCCGGTAAAAGTAGGTCTTAGACAGGGATGTGTAATGTCACCATGGTTGTTTAATATATTTATAGATGGGGTTGTAAAAGAAGTAAATGCTAGGGTGTTTGGGAGAGGGGTGGGGTTAAATAATGGGGAATCAAATTCAAAATGGGAATTGACACAGTTGCTTTTTGCTGATGATACTGTGCTTATGGGAGATTCTAAAGAAAAATTGCAAAGGTTAGTGGATGAGTTTGAGAATGTGTGTAAAGGTAGAAAGTTGAAAGTGAACATAGAAAAGAGTAAGGTGATGAGGGTATCAAATGATTTAGATAAAGAAAAAATGGATATCAAATTGGGGAGGAAGAGTATGGAAGAAGTGAATGTTTTCAGATACTTGGGAGTTGACGTGTCGGCGGATGGATTTATGAAGGATGAGGTTAATCATAGAATTGATGAGGGAAAAAGGTGAGTGGTGCGTTGAGATATATGTGGAGTCAAAAAACGTTATCTATGGAGGCAAAGAAGGGAATGTATGAAAGTATAGTAGTACCAACACTCTTATATGGATGTGAAGCTTGGGTGGTAAATGCAGCAGCGAGGAGACGGTTGGAGGCAGTGGAGATGTCCTGTCTAAGGGCAATGTGTGGTGTAAATATTATGCAGAAAATTCGGAGTGTGGAAATTAGGAGAAGGTGTGGAGTTAATAAAAACATTAGTCAGAGGGCAGAAGAGGGGTTGTTGAGGTGGTTTGGTCATTTAGAGAGAATGGATCAAAGTAGAATGACATGGAAAGCATATAAATCTATAGGGGAAGGAAGGAGGGGTAGGGGTCGTCCTCAAAAGGGTTGGAAAGAGGGGGTAAAGGAGGTTTTGTGGGCGAGGGGCTTGGACTTCCAGCAAGCATGCATGAGCGTGTTAGATAGGAGTGAATGGAGACGAATGATACTTGGGACCTGATGATCTGTTGGAGTGTGAGCAGGGTAATATTTAGTGAAGGGATTCAGGGAAACCGGTTATTTTCATATAGTCGGACTTGAGTCCTGGAAATGGGAAGTACAATGCCTGCACTTTAAAGGAGGGGTTTGGGATATTGGCAGTTTGGAGGGATATGTTGTGTATCTTTATACGTATATGCTTTTAAACTGTTGTATTCTGAGCACCTCTGCAAAAATAGTGATAATGTGTGAGTGTGGTGAAAGTGTTGAATGATGATGAAAGTATTTTCTTTTTGGGATTTTCTTTCTTTTTTGGGTCACCCTGCCTTGGTGGGAGACGGCCGACTTGTTGAAAAAAAAAAAAAAATTATACTTAGGTGAGTGGTGCATTGAGGTATATGTGGAGGTAAAAAATGTTATCTATGGAGGCAAAGAAGGGAATGTATGAAAGTATAGTAGTACCAACACTCTTATATGGGTGTGAAGCTTGGGTTGTAAATGCTGCAGCAAGGAGGTGGTTGGAGGCAGTGGAGATGTCCTGTCTAAGAGCAATGTGTGGTGTAAATATTATGCAGAAAATTTGGAGTGTGGAAATTAGAAGGTGTGGAGTTAATAAAAGTACTAGTCAGAGGGCTGAAGAGGGTTTGTTGAGGTGGTTTGGTCATTTAGAGAGAATGGATCAAAGTAGAATGACATGGAGAGCATATAAATCTTTAGGGGAAGGAAGGCGGGGTATGGGTCGTCCTCGAAAAGGTTGGAGGGAGGGGATAAAGGGGGTGTTGTGGGCGAGGGGTTTGGACTTCAAGCAAGCTTGCGTGAGCGTGTTAGATAGGAGTGAATGGAGACAAATGGTATTTGGGACCTGACGATCTGTTGGAGTGTGAGCAGGGTAATATTTAGTGAAGGGATTCAGGGAAACTGGTTATTTTATATAACTGAACTTGAGTCCTGGAAATGGGAAGTACAATGCCTGCACTCTAAAGGAGGGGTTTGGGATATTGGCAGTTTGGAGAGATATATTGTGTATTTTTATACGTATATATAGTCGGACTTGAGACCTGGAAATGGGAAGTACAATGCCTGCACTTTAAAGGAGGGGTTTGGGATATTGGCAGTTTGGAGGGATATGTTGTGTATCTTTATATGTGTATGCTTCTAAACTGTTGTATTCTGAGCACCTCTGCAAAAACTGTAACAATGTGTGAGTGTGGTGAAAGTGTTGAATGATGATGAAAGTATTTTCTTTTAGGGGATTTTCTTTCCTTTTTGGGTCACCCTGCCTAGGTGGGAGACGGCCGACTTGTTGAAAAAAAAAAAAAATACTTCTAAACTGTTGTATTCTGGGCACCTCTGCAAAAACAGTGATTATGTGTGAGTGAGGTGAAAGTGTTGAATGATGAAAGTATTTTTTGGGGGGGATTTTCTTTCGCTTTGGGTTACCCTGCCTCGGTGGGAGACGGCCGACTTGTACAGGTACAGGTACTTATATGTACCTGTACCTAAATAAAGTTAAACACTGTGCTGGCATACAGGTACATACTAAAATCACTATGAGTGTCTTATTAGTCTTGAGGATGCCATATTAATAATGATGATAATACGCAATAATAATCATAATTTTTTTTTTTTTTTAACAAGTCGGCCGTCTCCCACCGAGGCAGGGTGACCCAATAAGAAAGAAATCCCCAAAAAGAAAATACTTTCATCATCATTCAACACTTTCACCTCACTCACACATAGTCATTGTTTTTGCAGAACATAAGAACATAAGAAAGAAGGAACACTGCAACGAGCCTACTGACCCACGCGGAGCAGGTCCATGTCCCCCCCCCCCCCCGGATTAGGCCAATGACCCACCCCCCAGATTATCCCAATGACCCACCCAGTCTGGTCATCCCCACTCAAGGATGGAGCACTGTGCCAGACCTAGCAGCACAGCTAGTCAGGTCCAACTCACAGAAGACAACCATTTAGAAGCATATACGTATAGAGATACACAACATATCCCTCCAAACTGTCAATATCCTGAACCCCTCCTTTAAAGTGCAGGCATTGTACTTCCCATTTCCAGGACTCAAGTCCGGCTATATAAAAATAACCGGTTTCCCTGAATCCCTTCACTAAATATTACCCTGCTCACACTCAACAGCTTGTCAGGTCCCAAATACCAGTCATCTCCATTCACTTCTATTGAACATGCTCACGCACGCTTGCTGGAAGTCCAAACCCCTCGCCCACAAAACCTCCTTTACCCCTTCCTTCCAACCTTTTTGAGGACGACCCCTACGCCGCCTTTTTTCCCCTACAGATTTATACGCTCTCCATGTCATTCTACTTTGATCTATTCTCTCTAAATGACCAAACCACCTCAACAACCCCTCTTCAGCATTCTGACTAATACTTTTATTAACTCCACACCTCCTCCTAATTTCCACACTCCGAATTTTCTGCATAATATTTACACCACACATTGCCCTTAGACAGGACATCTCCACTGCCTCCATCCTCCTCCTCGCTGCTGCATTTACAACCCAAGCTTCACACCCATATAAGAGTGTTGGTACTACTATACTTTCATACATTCCCTTCTTTGCCTCCATAGATAACGTTTTTTTTTTGTCTCCAAATATACCTCAATGCACCACTCGCCTTTTTTCCCTCATCAATTCTATGATTAAGCCTTTGAGGGTCAACAGGCCCTCTCTGAAACTTGTTCTCAGGGTCAGCCAAATTTCAAAAAAAAAAAAAAAAAAAAAATTTTCTTATGAAAAGATAGAGAATCTTTTCCCGATCATAATGACACCAAAAGTATGAAATTTGATGGAAAACTTATGGAATTATGCTCTCGCGAAGTTAGTGGTCTTGACGATGTATACGTATCGGCGATTTTGCACACTTTGAGCCCTATTTTCGGCCAATTCCAATGTACTAGTCGACAAAAATCATAACTATTTTGCTAGAACTCCATTTTTTCTATCGAATGAGTACAAGAAACCACCCATATATCAATTTCAACTATCCAATAAAGTGGTCAGAATTTAGCAATTTTGCCAATTTCACAAATTTCAAAAGATGCCAATTTCCAAATAGGGTCCAGAATAAACAAAAAAGACATTCCTGGCACTAAAATAACAAGTTCTCTGTTCGTTAGTCACATCCCCAGGCCTCTCTTATATTTCTTTGGCTTTCCACTTCAGATTTTTATTCTTAAAAAAATAGAAGATTTACTGTTATGCAGACTACTGCATTAGTGTAGAACTAGTGTGCACTTGTGAAAGAATATTAGACTCACCATTTGATGGGTATTGGATGCTTGGCATGATTTGTTTACTTTTGAACTTTGATAAAAATCGAACATTTCTGCTACTTTGAGCTCAATTTTAAGGTACTTTTCATTGTAAAACCAGTCAAAATCACCTCAATTTCTGTAATATGTCTTCCATTCTATGAAATGAGACCAAGAAAACTAGAATACAACAATAAATACCATACGAAAATACAGTGCAAAGTCGCTGTTTTATTCCAAAAACACTGTCAAAGTTTTTTTTTTTTTCTCATTACGCACTGTGTGCTGCAGGATTTTTTTTATGCTGCGCACACTGACCACATAGACCCATTCTTTCATATGTAGGCCTACCAGCTTTCTCATTAGATTTGAGGGCGCTAGAATTTAGGTGTACTAGTACGTCAAAAACCCTGGGTCGTAAGCTGTAGTAGTACGGCCGAAACCTTGAAAGGGTTAACCTCATCCTTCATAAATCCATCCGCCGATACGTCAGCTCCCAAATATCTGAAAGCATTCACTACTTGCATATGCCTCCTCCCCAATTTGATATCCAATTTTTCTTTATATAAATCATTTGATACCCTTATCACCTTACTCTTTTCTATGTTCACTTTCAACTTTCTACCTTTACACACACTCCCATACTCGTCCACTTACCTTTGCAGTCTTTCTTTAGAATCTCCCATAAGCACAGTATCATCAGCAAAAGGTAACTGTGTCATTTCCCATTTTGTATTTGATTCCTCCTAATTTAATCCCACCCCTCTCCCGAACACCCTAGCATTTACTTCATTTACAACCCCATCTTTAAATATATTAAACAGCCATGGTGACATTACACATCCCTGTCTAAGACCTACTTTTACCGGGAAGTAGTCTTCTCTCTTCTACACACCCTAACCTGAGCTTCACTATCCTCATAAAAACTCTTTACAGCATTTAGTAACTTACCACCTATTCCATATACTTGCAGTAGTAGTTCTGCTGGGTCTCGAACCCTTGACCCAAGTGGTGAGTTGCGTGAATCTCACCACTGAGCTGCCCCGTAGGGTATCCATATACTTGCATCATCTGCCACATTGCTCCTCTATCCACTCTATCATATTTTTTTTTTTTGTTTCCAACAAGTCGACCGTCTCCCACCGAGGCAGGGTGACCCAAAAAAGAAAGAAAATCCCCAAAAAGAAAATACTTTCATCATCATTCAACACTTTCACCTCACTCACACATATTCACTGTTTTTGCAGAGGTTCTCAGAAACACAACAGCATATTCATATATACATATTGTAGGTAGTAGGTTGGTAGACGGCAACCACCCAGGGAAGTACTACCGTCCTGCCAGATGACTGTGAAACAGAAACCTGTAACTGTTTTGCATGATGGTAGGATTGCTGGTTTCTTTTTCTGTCTCATAAACATGCTAGATAACAGGGATATCTTGCTACTCCTACTTACACTTTGGTCACAATTCACAGACACGCACATGCATATATATATATACATACATCTAGGTTTTTCTCCTTTTTCTAAATAGCTCTTGTTCTTCTTTCTTCTATTGTCCATGGGGAAGTGGAAAAGAATCTTTCCTCCGTAAGCCATGCGTTTCGTATGAGGCGACTAAAATGCCGGGAGCAATGGGCTAGTAACCCCTTCTCCTGTAGACATTTACTAAAAAAGAGAAGAAGAAAAACTTTATAAAACTGGGATGCTTGAATGTGCGTGGATGTAGTGCGGATGACAAGAAACAGATGATTGCTGATGTTATGAATGGAAAGAAGTTGGATATCCTGGCCCTTAGCGAAATAAAGCTGAAGGGGGTAGGGGAGTTTCGGTGGGGGGAAATAAATGGGATTAAATCTGGAGTATCTGAGAGAGTTAGAGCAAAGGAAGGGGTAGCAGTAATATTGAAGGATCAATTATGGAAGGAGAAAAGAGAATATGAATGTGTAAATTCAAGAATTATGTGGATTAAAGTAAAGGTTGGATGCGAAAAGTGGGTCATAATAAGTGTGTATGCACCTGGAGAAGAGAGGAATGTAGAGGAGAGAGAGAGATTTTGGGAGATGTTAAGTGAATGTATAGGAGCCTTTGAACCAAGTGAGAGAGTAATTGTGGTAGGGGACCTGAATGCTAAAGTAGGAGAAACTTTTAGAGAGGGTGTGGTAGGTAAGTTTGGGGTGCCAGGTGTAAATGAAAATGGGAGCCCTTTGATTGAACTTTGTATAGAAAGGGGTTTAGTTATAGGTAATACATATTTTAAGAAAAAGAGGATAAATAAGTATACAAGATATGATGTAGGGCAAAATGATAGTAGTTTGTTGGATTATGTATTGGTAGATAAAAGACTGTTGAGTAGACTTCAGGATGTACATGTTTATAGAGGGGCCACAGATATATCAGATCACTTTCTAGTTGTAGCTACACTGAGAGTAAAAGGTAGATGGGATACAAGGAGAATAGAAGCATCAGGGAAGAGAGAGGTGAAGGTTTATAAACTAAAAGAGGAGGCAGTTAGGGTAAGATATAAACAGCTATTGGAGGATAGATGGGCTAATGAGAGCATAGGCAATGGGGTCGAAGAGGTATGGGGTAGGTTTAAAAATGTAGTGTTAGAGTGTTCAGCAGAAGTTTGTGGTTACAGGAAAGTGGGTGCGGGAGGGAAGAGGAGCGATTGGTGGAATGATGATGTAAAGAGAGTAGTAAGGGAGAAAAAGTTAGCATATGAGAAGTTTTTACAAAGTAGAAGTGATGCAAGGAGGGAAGAGTATATGGAGAAAAAGAGAGAGGTTAAGAGAGTGGTGAAGCAATGTAAAAAGAGAGCAAATGAGAGAGTGGGTGAGATGTTATCAACAAATTTTGTTGAAAATAAGAAAAAGTTTTGAAGTGAGATAAACAAGTTAAGGAAGCCTAGAGAACAAATTGATTTGTCAGTTAAAAATAGGAGAGGAGAGTTATTAAATGGAGAGTTAGAGGTATTGGGAAGATGGAGGGAATATTTTGAGGAATTGTTAAATGTTGATGAAGATAGGGAAGCTGTGATTTCGTGTATAGGGCAAGGAGGAATAACATCTTGTAGGAGTGAGGAAGAGCCAGTTGTGAGTGTGGGGGAAGTTCGTGAGGCAGTAGGTAAAATGAAAGGGGGTAAGGCAGCTGGGATTGATGGGATAAAGATAGAAATGTTAAAAGCAGGTGGGGATATAGTTTTGGAGTGGTTGGTGCAATTATTTAATAAATGTATGGAAGAGGGTAAGGTACCTAGGGATTGGCAGAGAGCATGCATAGTTCCTTTGTATAAAGGCAAAGGGGACAAAAGAGAGTGCAAAAATTATAGGGGGATAAGTCTGTTGAGTATACCTGGTAAAGTGTATGGTAGAGTTATTATTGAAAGAATTAAGAGTAAGACGGAGAATAGGATAGCAGATGAACAAGGAGGCTTTAGGAAAGGTAGGGGGTGTGTGGACCAGGTGTTTACAGTGAAACATATAAGTGAACAGTATTTAGATAAGGCTAAAGAGGTCTTTGTGGCATTTATGGATTTGGAAAAGGCGTATGACAGGGTGGATAGGGGGGCAATGTGGCAGATGTTGCAAGTGTATGGTATGGGAGGTAGGTTACTGAAAGCAGTGAAGAGTTTTTACAAGGATAGTGAGGCTCAAGTTAGAGTATGTAGGAAAGAGGGAAATTATTTCCCAGTAAAAGTAGGCCTTAGACAAGGATGTGTGATGTCACCGTGGTTGTTTAATATATTTATAGATGGGGTTGTAAGAGAAGTAAATGCGAGGGTCTTGGCAAGAGGCGTGGAGGTAAAAGATAAAGAATCACACATAAAGTGGGAGTTGTCACAGTTGCTCTTTGCTGATGACACTGTGCTCTTGGGAGATTCTGAAGAGAAGCTGGAGAGATTGGTGGATGAATTTGGTAGGGTGTGCAAAAGAAGAAAATTAAAAGTGAATACAGGAAAGAGTAAGGTAATGACGATAACAAAAAGATTAAGTGATGAAAGATTGGATATCAGATTGGAGGGAGAGAGTATGGAGGAGGTGAATGTATTCAGATATTTGGGAGTGGACGTGTCAGAGGATAGGTCTATGAAAGATGAGGTGAATCATAGAATTGATGAGGGGAAAAGGGTGAGTGGTGCACTTAGGAGTCTGTGGAGACAAAGAACTTTGTCCTTGGAGGCAAAGAGGGGAATGTATGAGAGTATAGTTTTACCAACGCTCTTATATGGGTGTGAAGCATGGGTGATGAATGTTGCAGCGAGGAGAAGGCTGGAGGCAGTGGAGGTGTCATGTCTGAGGGCAATGTGTGGTGTGAGTATAATGCAGAGAATTCGTAGTTTGGAAGTTAGGAGGAGGTGCGGGATTACCAAAACTGTTGTCCAGAGGGCTGAGGAAGGGTTGTTGAGGTGGTTCGGACATGTAGAGAGAATGGAGCGAAACAGAGTGACTTCAAGAGTGTATCAGTCTGTAGTGGAAGGAAGGTGGAGTAGGGGTCGGCCTAGGAAAGGTTGGAGGGAGGGGGTAAAGGAGGTTTTGTGTGCGAGGGGCTTGGACTTCCAGCAGGCATGCGGGAGCGTGTTTGATAGGAGTGAATGGAGACAAATGGCTTTTAATACTTGACGTGCTGTTGGAGTGTGAGCAAAGTAACATTTATGAAGGGATTCAGGGAAACCGGCAGGCCGGACTTGAGTCCTGGAGATGGGAAGTACAGTGCCTGCACTCTGAAGGAGGGGTGTTAATGTTGCAGTTTAAAAACTGTAGTGTAAAGCACCCTTCTGGCAAGACAGTGATGGAGTGATTGATGGTGAAAGTTTTTCTTTTTCGGGCCACCCTGCCTTGGTGGGAATTGGCCAGTGTGATAATAAAAAAAAAAAAATACATATAAAGATACACAACATATCCCTCCAAACTGCTAATATCCCAAACCTCTTCTCTAGAGTGCAGGCATTGTACTTCCCAATTTCCAGGACTCAAGTCTGGCTATATAAAAATAACCTGTTTTCCTGAATCCCTTCACTAAATATTACCCTGCTCACAATCCAACAGATCGTCAGGTCCCAAATACCATTCGTCTCCATTCACTCGTATCGAACACGCTTGTGCACGCCTGCTGGAAGTCCAAGCCCCTCCCCTACAAAACCTCCCTTACCCCTTCCTTCCAACCTTTTTGAGGATGACCCCTACCCCGCCTTCTTTCTCCTACAGATTTAAATGCTCTCCATGTCATTCTACTTCGATCCAGTCTCTCTAAATGACGAAACCACCTCAACAACCCCTCTATCATATGCCTTTTCTAAATCCATAACTGCATTAAAAACTTCCCTACCTTTATCAAAATACTGTTCACATAAATATAATATAAATATTTTAATACAAATATTTTCATTAATCCATCTGCGATATTTTTTTTTAAAATTATATTATGAACACGCTACACAACATATGAATGTGATAAATACACTCCACACTAGAATAAATGTGAGATGTTACATGTAGATGAACATCTTTCTTTCAGCACATCAGCCATGTCCCACTGAGGCGGGGTGGCCCAAAAGGAATAACGAAAGTTTCTCCTTTTACATTTAGTAATATATGCAGGAGAAGGGGTTACTAGACCCTTGCTCCTGGCATTTTAGTCGCCTCTTACAACATGCATGGCTTATGTAGGAAGAATTCTGTTCCACTTCCCCATGGAGGTAAGAGGAAATAAACAAGAACAAGAACTAGTAAGAAAATAGAAGAAAACCCAGAGGGATGTGTATATATATGTTTGTACATGTATGTGTAGTGTGACCTAAGTGTAAGTAGAAGTAGCAAGACGTACCTGAAATCTTGCATGTGTATGAGACAGAAAAAAAGACACCCGCAATCCTACCATCATGTAAAAGAATTACAGGCTTTCGTTTTACACACACTTGGCAGGAGCATGTATGAACCAAAACCAGATGTGTTCGTCTGCTTGTTTACATACTCTGTGTGTCCCTCCTATCTCATTTACTCGTTCTCTCTCTCGTTTATTCGTTTTACCTCATTTACTCACCTCTCACCCTACATTAAGACTACAAATATTTTAAGGTAAATAATGAGTCCTAGGTAGTAGGTTGGTAGACAGCAACCGCCCAGGGAGGTACTACCATCCTGCCAAGTGAGTGTAAAACGAAAGTCTGTAATTGTTTTACATGATGGTAGGATTGCTGGTGTCCTTTTTTCTGTCTCATTAACATGCAAGATTTCAGGTATGTCTTGCTACTTATACTTACACTTAGGTCACACTACACATACATGTACAGGTCAGCCATCACAAATCCGGCAATCAGTTATTCGGCTCCTTCAGTTATTCGGCACTAATTTTGTCTAGCATAATTTCAAATTTCCAGGATCGCCACACCAACCTGCTGGTACTGTTGGGTGGCGCTACTTGCTGCATAAGTCATTCCAATTTCTTTTTCTCCATTTATTGTTTTAACCTGCTTACTTTTAGCCCTAGCCATGGTTCCAATGAATAAAAGAAATGCTTCTCATTATGTAAAGCACCTACACAGTACATTATCCATTAAAGATAAGGTGGCTTTGAAGCCACTGTCGGTTGTCATGAGCTCAGTCTCATGAAGCAGGAGAATATGCTTTATTATTATGCTAATATCAACACTACAGCTTATTTGCCTATCACAATTGATCTGATATGACATAAGAAACAATATAAATAACATAAAACATGTTAAATACTCCAGAATAAATAATATTTGGCATAATACCGAGCAGTTCGACGGAGGTTTGAAAAGGATATGGTATACAAATACCATTCTCCTATCCCTGTCTTGGTGGCTTATATTAGAGAAAACGGAGTGTAGCACAGGACTAACTGTGATATACACTCGTACTCCACCATAAACATGAAACAAAAAAGTTATTTTCTCTCTATAGATTATCACACACAGCAGCATGTGTGTAGAGGACCTAGGATAACCCAAAAAAAAGTCAACGTGGCTTATTTTTAGTACCTGGCTTGGGTTAGCCATATATGATTTTTGGTAAATATTCGATTCCCAGCCAGGGTAGAAACTTTAGGCGTGTTTCTTTACACTTGTTGTCTATGTTTACCCATCAGTAAATGGGTACCTGGGTGTTAGCCGACTAGTGTGGGTGTTATCCTGGGACACTGACCTAATTTTCTTGAAATACTCAGCATAACAAGTGCCTTTCTATTCAGTAGTATGTCACTGATGTCAGCTAGGCCTGTATACCTTGTACATGTACGTGTAGTAAATAAAGATATTATTATTATTATTACTATTATTATATTATTATTATTTTCTCAGTTGTTTGCTGGGTTATCTTATTCAAACTTGGGCAATGTATGATGGAAAGATACTTCTTCACGTACACCAAAAATGAAAGAAATCAGACCATAAATAGCGGAGTTCACTTCTCAGCCATTAGCGGCCGCTTAGCGGTATATTTTTGTATGGTTGTTATGATTATATTCTCATTTTTTTGGTCTCATTTGATGGAATGAAAGATATATTACAGAAATAGATATGATTTTGATTGCTTTCATGACGAAAAGTACCTTGAAATTGCGCTCACAGTAGCAAAAATGTTCTATTCTTTAGCGAAGCTCAAGAGTAAACAAATGACGTCACCGTCCAATACCTGTCCGCCTGCCAGTCTAAATTCCAGTATGGAGTCAAGAATGGATTGACATTATTTATACAACGATTATGATAATGCAGTAGTCTGCATAACAGTAAATCTTTTATTTTTTTGGTAAATAAAAATTCCAAATGATAAGCAAGAGTAATATAAGAGGGGCCTGTAGCCGT
Organism: Cherax quadricarinatus; assembly: GCF_038502225.1. Classification (NCBI taxonomy): domain Eukaryota; kingdom Metazoa; phylum Arthropoda; class Malacostraca; order Decapoda; family Parastacidae; genus Cherax; species Cherax quadricarinatus. Next base: position 36,333,769 of record NC_091309.1, on the reverse strand, counting down.
GACTAATGAACAGAGAGAATGTTATTTTAGTGCCAGGAATGTCTGCATTGTTTATTCTGGATCCTATTTTGAAATTGGCATCTGTTGAAATTTGTGTGAAATCGGCCAAATTGCCAATTTCTGACCACTTTATTGGGTAGCTGAAATAAGTGAATGGGCAGTTTCTTGTACTCAGTTGACAGACTAGAAGTAAATAAGTTTATTCAGGTATACACAAATGCAGTTACATAGATTATCATACATAGCAGTGTATGTATAGAGAACCTAGGATAACCCAGAAAAGTCAGTGTGACTTATTTCCAGTACCTGGCTTGGGCTTGCCATATATGATTTTTGGTAAATATTTTTTTTTTCTCGGTTGTTTGTTGGGCTATCTCATTGAAACTTGGGCAATGTATGGTGGAAAGATGCTTCTTAACGTACAACAAAAATAAAAAAGACAGACGATGAATAAGGGAGTTCACTTCTCAGCTATTAGCCGCCTCTTTGCAGTATATTTTCGTTTGGTTTTTATGGTTGTATTCTCATTTTTTGGACTCATTTGATAGAATGGAAGATATATTACAGAAATAGACATGGTTTTGATTGCTTTCATGACGAAAAGTACCTTGAAATTGAGCTCAAAGTAGCGGAAATGTTCGATTTTTTCCGATGTTCAATGAACTGTGTAAGTCAAGTTGGTTAATTTTATTAAGTGTATTCTAACTTAACCACTGTGTAATTCGGCAAACTCAGTAATCCGGCACACTACAGGTCCCAATGATGCCGGATTTGTGATGGAGGACCTGTACAAGCATATATATACACACCCCTCTGGGTTTTCTTCTATTTTCTTTCTAGTTCTTATTCTTGTTTATTTCCTCTTATCTCCATGGGGAAGTGGAACAGAATTCTTCCTCCGTAAGCCAAGCGTGTTGTAAGAGGCGACTAAAATGCTGTTAGCAAGGGGCTAGTAACCTCTTCTGTATATATTACTAAATGTAAAAGGAGAAACTTTCGTTTTTCCTTTTGGGCCACCTCGCCTCGGTGGGATATGGCCGGTGTGTTGAAAGAAAGAAGAAAGAAATAATGAGTGTACTGTATATGCATATTATCTCCCTAGGGCAGTGTAAATGTCATAGTATATTACGTGTGGGTGGGGTGACCTGGCTGGCTACCATACCTCCTACACCAGACTTCCTACAAATAAATACTACTTGCCTCTCACCCTACATTAAGACTATAAATATTTTAAGTAATGAATGTACTGTTTATGCATTTTATTGCTCTGGGGTGCTTTGAATGTCATAGTATATTGTGTGTGGGTGGGGTGTCCTGGCTGGCTACCATACCTTCCAAACCCGACTTTTTAAAATAAATACTACTCACCTCTCACCCTATGTTAAGACTACAAATATATTAAGTTAAGTAATGAGTGTACTGTTTGTGTGTTTTATTTTCATTGTTTTTAATGCCTAGTTCTATTGCTAACTTAATACAGTGGACCCTCGACCAATGATGGCATCGACTAACATTAAATCCGACCAGCGATACATTTTAACGCAAAAATTTTGCCTCGACTAGCGCTAAAAAACTCTACCAACACTATTCGTTCTGTCTGAGACGCGTCCACTTATGGCCAGTGTTTACAAGCCAGCCAGCCATCATGGTCGCTTCCAAGCATACAATCGGAACATTTCATATTATCACAGCCTTTTTAGTGATTGCACCTGCAAAATAAGTCACCATGGGCCCCAAGAAAGCTTCTAGTGCTAACCCTACAGCAAAAAGGGTGAGAATTACTATGGATATGAAGAAAGAGATCATTGCTAAGTATGAAAGTGGAGTGCGTGTCTCCAAGCTGGCCAGGTTGTACACAAAACCCCAATCAACCATTGCTACTATTGTGGCCAAGAAAACGGCAATCAAGGAAGCTGTTCTTGCCAAAGGTGCAACTATGTTTTCAAAACTGAGATCGCAAGTGAAAGATGTTGAGAGACTTTTATTGGTGTGGATAAACGAAAAACAGATAGCAGGAGATAGCATCTCTCAAGCGATCATATGTGAAAAGGCTAGGAAGTTGCATGAGGATTTAATTAGAAAAATGCCAGCAACTAGTGGTGATGTGAGTGAATTTAAGGCCAGCAAAGGTTGGTTTGAGAGATTTAAGAATCGTAGTGGCATACATAGTGTGATAAGGCATGGTGAGGCTGCCAGTTTGGACCAAAAAGCAGCTGAAAAATATGTGCAGGAATTCAAGGAGTACATAGACAGTGAAGAATTGAAACCTGAACAAGTGTTTAATAGTGACACTGACAATGTTGTGAAACACTTTAGGAATGTCATAAAGGAACGGGAGGTACAGGCCTCTATGGACGGATATGTTGTGCGACAGAGGTCCAGTGACTCTCAAGCTGGTCCTAGTGGCATTAAAAGAAGAAGGGAAGTAACCCCGAAAAAGGACTTGCCACCTCAAGTCCTAATGGAAGGGGATTCCCCTTCTAAACACTAACACCATCAACACTCTCCCCTCCTCCCATCCCATCAATCATCACCAGATCTTCAATAAAGGTAAGTGTCATGTAACTGTGCATATCTTCTTTAGTTTGTGTGTATTAAAATTAATATTTCATGTGGTAAATTTTTTTTTTTCAATACTTTTGGGTGTCTTGCACGGATTAATTTGATTTCCATTATTTCTTATGGAGAAAATTAACTTGACTAATGATAATTTCGATTAACGATGAGCTCTCAGGAACGGATTAATATCGCTGGTCGAGGGTCCACTGTATATGTTAGTATAATCTTGCTATCTGGCATTTTTATGCATTTATAAGTGGAAAAAATGGCGTTCTGCTTTCCGGCGATGTCCCCTTTCCAGTGGTAGCCTGGAACCTAACCTGCTGTATGAGTGGGGCCCAACTGTATCTGTTCCCTGTGTGGATAGCTAGTTTTGGTGGACAGTTGGAGTCCCACACCACCAAGGACTTTTAGCACAAAACAAGTGGCAGTAAAAAATTAAAATGGTAACTAAGCATTTATGTTGAAAAGTAATAGTATTAACATTATAGTTTGTTGGGGTTGTGAAAATGTTCAGCTTAAGGAAGTAGATGTGTTGATGGAGAGGGAGAGGTAAGTGGATGAGAGGACACTTATCACTCCACCAGTGACTTGGTACACCTCGCACCCCCAGGCATATAAGGTGTTTAACTTTTTCTTTCAAAGTTACTACTGTGTGTATATTTGTTAAATCATTCAGGAGTGTAATTTCAGTGGTACCCTGAGTTTCGGCCACTCCCAACTCGAACAATTATGTAAGTGTATTATTGTAAATGCTTTTGTAAGTGTATTTTTGGGGGTCTGAAACAGACTCGTCTAATTTACATTATTCCTTATGGGAACAAATTTGTTCAGTAACGGCACTCGAGCAGCCTTTTGGAACGAATTGTGGCTGAAATTCGAGATTCCACTGTACTTAATTGAGTTTGGGGAAGGGGAGGGTGAGCTCCAACTTTAAGCTTCTTCCACTGCATTATTGTTCAGCTCATTTTGCCTATTTCTTCACTTTTGCATTGTGAAATATTTCCTAATGTGTACAGATGTAGGGGTTGCAATTAGATCTAGACAAGCAGACCATGAAAATCGAGGGGTATGGCACCTGTTTATAACACTTCACACTTGCTTTTTTTTTTTGTAGCAGAGTAAACTTGTACTGCAGTTAACCTCTTGACTGTCGCAACCCCCAATCCTGAGATGTCTCCTGGTGTTGCAAAATTTAAAAAAAAAAAAAGAAAAATTATTTTTTCTAATGAAATTATAGAGAATCTTTTCCCGATTGTAATAACACCAAAAAACCGAAATTTGATGGAAAACCGAAGGAATTACGCTCTCGCGAAGTTAGCGACCACGGTGATATTTACAAATCGGCGATTTCGCCCACTTTGAGCCCTATTTTCGGCTAATTTCATTGTTCCAGTTGACTAAACTCATAGCTATTTCTTTAGAACTCCATTTTTTCTATTGATTGAGTACAAGAAACTGCCCATTTACCGATTTCAACTACCCAATAACATGGTCAGAAATTTGCAATTTGGCCAATTTCACGAAAATTAAAAAATATGACAATTTCAAAATAAGGTCCAGAATTAACAATGCAGACATTCCTGGCTCTAAAATAACATTTTCTTTGTTCATCAGTCATGTCTCCAGGCCCTTCTGATATTACTCTTGCTTTCTATTTTGATTTTTTATTCAAACAAAAATTAGAAGATTTACTGTTATGCCGACTACTGCAGTATTGTAATAATTGTACAAATAATGTCAACCCGTTCATGACTGCATATTAGAATGGCTAGTTGGACATTTACTGGACAATGACATCATTTGTTTACTTTTGAACATTGGTAAAAATCAAACATTTCCCCTACTTTGAGCACCATTTCCAGGTTTTTTTTTATAGTAAAACCAATCAAAATCTCCTCTATTTCTATAATATGTTTTCCATTCTATCAAATGAGACCAAGAAAACGAGAATACAACCATAAATACTATACAAAAATAGACCACAAGGTCGGCATTTTAATTAAAAAAAAAAACGGTCAGAGTTTTATTTTTCTTATTATGCACTGCATGCTCCAGGATTTTTTTTTATATGGTGCACACTGACCACACAGACCAGTTCTCTCACATGTGGGCCTACCAGCTTTCTCCTGCTTGATTTGAAGCCTCTAGAATTTATAAGTATATATACGTCAAACACGGTACCTTGTGAGACGTATATATATGACCGAAACAGTCAAAGGGTTAAGCTTTACTGCTTACTCATCATTTGTGATAAGTAATAAAACATGCTTTATAATGCATATCATCATGATAATGTTTATGATAGGTAAGCAAGATAAATTTGATAAATAAGAGTTGCTGGTGATGGAGTACTAGGGTTAGGGCAGTAAGAGGTCCACATGTTGTGAATACCTTTGCTGATAAAACTACCACACTCAATTTTGCCCCATGAATACCTTTGAAGAATGAGACCTTCTCTTCTGCCTTTTCCTGTTATTTCATACCATATTTCTTTAATCTCTTCACTCTTACTACTGCATAATTTTTCTCCTTAAATAAATTGTTCTGATTTTGTAGGTAAGATTATTAAAGATACTACAACTTAACAAATCTCATTTGTTGACTGTCAGTTTAAATCCCCCCTTTTTAGTAGCATTTCTCCTTTATTTGATGAGAACTTTTATCCTGAATTGCTTTTGTTTTAATTTTTATTAATATGATTTTAACATTCCATTAGATCGCAAACAGAGCTCATCTAGTTATGATGAACTAAAAAGAAAGAGCGGCTCTGGTTCACTAACTAGGAGAGGGTCTTTAGAGCGGAGAAGTTTCAGTGAAAAGAGGAGAAGCTGGTCACCGGAGGAGTTTGGTGCCTGCCTTGATTCCTTTCGGCCTGTGACCCTCACCGTGTCATCATTTTTCAAACAGGTAGGCATCTCATTTTTACAATAGATAATTATTTAAAGTTATCCTTCAGTTTTTTGTTAAAGTGGAAACACATGTTTTCTATACTCAGTGACTTGTTTTTGTGAGTGTGATATACTGTACTTATGTTAATAAGTTGAATTTTGACATGCTTCATGTTACAGTATTGAACACTGAAATTAATTGACCATATTCACAAGAGGGGTTGCTGAGGTGGTTTGGGCATTTAGAGAGGTAGAGAAGAATAACATGACCAAGAAATTGTTTAAATTTGGATTGGAAGGTAGGAGGGAAAGGGGTCGTCCTAGAACGAGTTGGGGAGGGAAGCAGTAAAGGAGGTTTATCATTGGCTCTTTAATTAGTAAGGATTCAGAGCTCTAGTTAGATACTAATTACGGATAAGACATTAATTACAGATGAGTAAGGAAAACCTAAAATAACTACCAGTCATGGCAAAATGAATGCTACAATCAGGCTAGGCTACCCATAGTAAGGCGTTAGAAACCCAGTTTTGCTGAAATTTCATAATATAGTAACTGAATCACTTCTTATCAGGGTAGCCACATTAGTGAGAATGAACCCCTATGAAATTAAGTGTCCCAGTGAAAAAGGCTATGAAATTTTGCACGAAGATGAATCCATATTAACCTTGACAGTAACATTAAGTACACTGTGAAGGGATAATAAGGTGGAGTGCTTCTTTGTAAGCCATGCGTGTCATAAAAGGCAACTAAAATGCTGATAGCAAAGGGCAAGTAACCCTTTATTCTGTATTCAGTTAATAAAAAAAGTCAAAGTAGAAAAATGCTGTTATATATAAAATAAGGATTAAATTCAATTTATATTCCTGGAAATACATCCATGGTGTAAATTGTTAATCCTATCCTGGCAACTGTTTTACACTAAGTTACTGGTTACTGAGGCATGTTACTTTATGTAGGTGATATATAAAAGGAATTTTCTTTAGGGTGTATGCATCTTCCCTTTTTTTTCATGCTTCATACTGCTTTGTTGCTTACTAATGTGATTTGTTTATAATGATGGCACCAGTCTTTATTTGAGGATAATGATATATAGGTGGCAATCCAAAACACTTGTGTAAGACTGGTGATAATTACATTTGGTGAATAGTGATTGATCTGTGCTAGAGTGTAATGCTTGTTATGTACTTCCCTTACCTAACTAAACAGACTTGAGAAAGGTATTTAAAAAAAAAATGAACAAACAGTAGGACATATTTATTGATTCTAGGACCTTGCCTGAGTGTTTGCTAACATATCTTGTTAAGCCACTTGTTGGTATCAAGTGTTTGAGAGGGTTGTGCTTAAGCTTCCTGATACTGACTTGTTAATACAGCAACTTGCTTCCACACCCATTAATCTTTTTTTCCCCCATTTCTCCCCCACTCATAAATATTTTTATCCCCACCCTTCCAATTTTCCTACTTACCTAACTCATTCCATATCATTCCTTATTTTTCCCAACACACACCAACACTAATTACTTAGTTTACTACAGTTTGGAGGATATGAAAGCTGGGAAGTAAATTTAAGATTTAATTCCTACTAAAGTTTTTCTCTGGCTATTCAGAGATAAGGCATAAAGTTATTAGAGGCCATAAATACCTCAGCAAGTTGTGGTTGAAATATATCTACAGTAGTTGTTTATGAGATGCATTCTTTACAGTAACTTTTTTAATATAGTGAAATGGTAATATAAGTTGAAAATTTTCAGGAAGGGGATAAACTACGTGATGATGATCTCTACAAATTCCTTGCCGATCTCAAACGTCCCTCAAATCAGTTAAAGAAGAAATGTTTACCAGGCTTGCTCAAGTTGGACATTTCACCAGTGCGTGACCAGCCCAAGTACTGTCTCACGCCAGAGCTTGTTAAACTTCATCCCTATCCAGGTAAGAAAAATATTTCTTTATTTATAATTTCTTTTATAGCTTTTATATTACTCCATAAACTCAAGATACAGTACTTAACATGATAAAAATAATAAGTGTTGATGATAAATACAGTATACCCTCTTATATAGTGACATCACTTAATGCAACTTTGTGTATAAATGATTGAAAAGTGCATCTAAAATTTCATAGCATGAAATAAGCTTCATAATATTTGCCATAAATTTAAATAAATTAAATAACATGTGATATTTGGCTAGGATGCTCCCTAAATTTTTATAATCTGCTTACCAAGCTTTGAGTGGTGCCTCCCAGCCTTCCAGGTGTTCTTGTTTGACAATAGGAAGTTAGCGCCTTAAGACAACATTTTTCTTAATTTTCTTTTTTTTCAAAATTTATGTAACATGAATGCTTAATTTAAATGAAAGATCTGTAAAAAAATCTTGATGAGAATCTTCAGTGCATTAATATCAACAAACCACAACCTAGGCTGCATTTGGGCCAGGTAAGGTTGAAGCAAGTCAAATGAGTTGAAACTTAGGTATAGAAAGTTCATGCGAAGTTAAGGCTGGGAAGGTTACATTTGATGTGGTCAGGTAAGATTAAGTCGAGGATGGTCTTATTTAAATAATAGAGAGTAGGATGGAATGTGACTTATTAAAAAAAAATGTGTGTTAATTTGGTTTGGTGATACTAAGTGTACAGGGTACACAGTATATAGGACATATATATAGTAGGTAGTAGGTTGGTAGACAGCAATCACCCAGGGATGTACTACCATCCTGCCAATTGAATGTAAAATGAAAGCTTGTAATTGTTTTACATGATGGTAGGATTGCTGTTGTCTTTTTTTCTTTCTCATAAACATGCAAGATTTCAGGTACGTCTTGCTACTTCTACTTACACTTAGGTCACACTACACATAGGTGTACATGTTTATGTATACAAACTCATCTGAGTTTTCTTTGATTTTATCTTAACACTTCTTGTTCTTATTGCTTTTCCTTTCATATCCATGGGAAAGTGGAATAAGAATCTTTCCTCTGTAAGCCATGCATGTTGTAAAAGTCAACTAAAATGCCAGGAACAATAGGGTAGTAACCCCCTTTTCCCATATAGCCTACTAAAACGAAAAAGAAGAAAACCGTCAAAGTGGGATGTTTGAATGTGTGTGGATGTTGTGTGAATGATAAGAAAGAGATGATTGTGGATGTTATGTATGAGAAGAAGCTGGATGTCCTGGCTTTAAGTGAAACAAAGTTGAAGGAGGTGGGAGAGTTTCAGTGGGGAGAAATAAATGGGATTAGGTCAGGGATTTCAAATAGAGTTAGAGCTAAAGGAGTAGTAGCAATAATGTTGAAGGAGAAGTTATGGGAGGAAAAGAAGGAATATAAATATATAAATTCAAGGATTATGCTGAGTAAAATAAGGGTTGGATGTGAAAAGTGGGTTATAATAAGCATTTATGCACCTGGAGAAGAAAGTAGTGTAGAGGAGAGAGAGAGAGAGATTTTGGGGAATGTTGAGTGAATGTGTGGAGTGTTTCGAACCTAGTGAGAGTACTTGTGGTTGGGGATCTCAATGCTAAAGTGGATAAAAATATTGTGGAGGTAATAGTAGGTAAATTTGGGGTGCCAGGGGTAAATGAAAATGGGGTGCCTTTAACCCTTCGGGGGTTTCGGATGTACTAGTACGTCTTACGACCCAGGGTTTTTGACATACTAGTACGCCTAAATTCTAGCGTCCTCAAATCTAGTGAGAGAAAGCTGGTAGGCCAACATAT
>NC_091309.1:36312108-36319608 GCF_038502225.1 Cherax quadricarinatus | reverse complement strand
ATGTAGTTTTGTTTTCTAGTTTGAAGCATAATAGATGTGCAGTTGAAAAATAGTCAATGAAAGGTGATGTTTTTATTTACAAGAAATGCAGTAATTACTAATATTTTTGCTTGTTGAGCTTTAACTACTTGCATTTACTATTTTGTATTAACAGTACTTATAAAATTGTGACCTCTAGATATGGCAAAATGTTAATGCAGCTATATTTCCCTTTCTTTATCGCTGTCCCATTCCATTTTTTCCATTTTTTCATCACTTTTATTTCTTGAGGACCTTTTTGATACCTCAATCATATATAATCCTCATTTCAATGTTTCTTGAGTATTTTCAGTTGTTTAGTCGTCTAGTTAAGAATTTATGATGATGGTCAACCAACTAATTATTTAAAGAATTTTGTTCATGCATCACCAAGAGTTTCAAGGCAATGAATGGTATTTTCAGTTACTAATTGTTCTGGGTATAAAAGTGCTATACAACATAGTAACCTATTTTCCTTTGTTTCATTGGATTTGAAACCATGTTATTTATAGAAATGGGTTAATTGTTTCAACCTTTTTCTTTCATGTTTTAAGTTATCTAGTATTTAAATTAAAAAAATAATCCCTATTCTCTTAAGCTGCTTCTCTTATGAAACCCACTTCCTAGAGAGTGGCCTTGTTTAGTTATCAATTAGAATTCCCCAAAGCTGGGTCATTTTTCTAGTATATACAGTATAATGATTCCAGGGATCCTATTAGGGAAACTACTGTCTGCCAAATACAGTCAGTGAATAATGATTCTAGTATTTTCTTTGGTTTAAATGATCAGCAGGCAGCTGGAGGCAGTGGAGATGTCATGTTTAAGGGCAATGTGTGGTGTAAATATTATGCAGAGAATTTGTAGTGTGGAAATTAGAAGGTGTGGAGTTCCTAAAAGTATTAATCAGACGGCTGAAGATGGGTTGTTGAAGTGATTTGGTCATTTAGAGAGAATGGATCACAGAATGACTTAGAGAGCGTATAAATCTGTAAGGAAAGGAAGGTGGGGTAGGGGTTGTCCTTGAAAAGGATGGAGGGAGGGAATAAAGAAGGTTTTGTGGGCGAGGGGCTTGGACTTCCAGCAAGCATACGTGAGCGTGTTTGATAGGAGTGAATGGAGACCTGATGAGCTGTTGGAGTGTGAGCAAGGTAATATTTTGTGAAGAGATTCAGGGAAACTGGTTAGCTGGAAGCAGGAACTTGAAATTCCCACGGCAGTGTATTTATCACCAAACTGTACGTTACTTATCCAACCCCAAGACCAAGGAATACTGCACTCTCTAAAAGTGGAAAAATCAGTAATCAGGTCTGGAAAATCGATGTACCTCTAGTAGTAGTAGTGATTAGGGAGTAGTAGTAGTAGTGATAAAAGTATGTGAAGTGGTGATGGTAGTGTTAGTAACTGCTTGTAGTCACAACTGAACAGGAAACAAGGCAGAGAAAGCAAGAAGACAGAATGGTGGTGTGGTACAGAGGAACCTCGACTTTTGAGTGCTCCAACATACAAGTTTTTCGAGATATGAGCCGTCACTCAGTCGAGTTTTTGCTCTAAGTTACGAGTCAAAATCCTGAGTTACGAGCAAGCTTCCCCCTCTAGGGAGGATCCTTAATGCTGGTGAGGGGCTCTTGATCTAGGGAATTGGATCTGTACTCCAGTTCCCTAAATTAAGCCTGAATACCTTCCATCCCCTCCCCCCCACAGGCGCTGTATAATCCTGCAGGTTTAGCGCTTCCCCATTGTAATAATAATAACGAGCGAGCTTCAGAATGCCACCACTAGTTGGCGCAGCAAACGCTACAACATCTGCCGAGCAATGCACATGTTTACCTTGCTGTGGAAGCATTTCTCTCGTGTTTTGCTTGCGTTTTGTGCAGTTATTGCCAAATTTCTTTTTTCTAACCATGGGTTCTAAGAAAGTAAGTGCAAAGGACAGTGCTAAGAAGAAAAAGAGGATGATATCCATGGAATTAAAGCATGAAATCATAGATAAATACAAGTGAGGTGTGCAGGTTGTGGGTTGTAGCATTAAGAGTGTAGCAAGTAAATCAGTGAAAAGTGAAGTGAAAAAAAATTGTAGCAGTTAAGTTCAGTGATAAAGTGTAGCATTAAGAATGTAGCAAGTAAGTTAAGCGATTAAGTGATAGAAAAAGGATGAAACGAAACGAACTCCTCCAATGTTGTTGTTGTTGTTGTTGGGGTTTATAGGGTCACTGACAGCATATACCGCTCTGCTGGCATCTCTTCTCCAAGGTAAATATGTACATAGTACACTTTATAAAACCAGTTTCTTTCTTTACATTACATTATGTTTTATTATATTTTATACAATATTTCTTATAAATGCAGTGTATTGTTTCAGTGTTTTCCTTATGAAACTAGTGATCAAGTGCAGTTAACCTCACAAGCACTCCATTTTCTCTTATAATAAGAGCACGGGAAGATATGGTCAGAGCAGGAGCAGGAATAGCTGCCACCACTCATCACATGACATATTTTATTCATTCTAGAGTATATATCATGTTTCTATGTTATATGTATTGTTTATTATGTCATAGTAGATCAATTGTGATAGATAAATAAGCCGTAAGTCGAGGTTCCACTGTATTATTATAATATCATTCACCCCTACTATTCTCACTTTCAACTTCTGACTTTCACTTGTTCACTCCATACTAACCGATCTGCATTCATTCTAATAGACCTCATAATGCATATTATTTATTAATTCATTCATTTTGAATAATTATTAAAACCATATGTAGGGGTCCCATTAATGGCTTTGGTTATGGTATATGTATAGACTGCCTTCTACTGCTGAATATATAATAATGGATGATGGTTTGATGAATTCTGGCACTGCAAATAACTTTCCAGTTTCAGTAACAGGTAGTTTACTGGATCTGAGCCTTGATCTTGTTAATTTCTAGGTGGGTTAATAGTGGAGTAATATATTTATTTGCATTTTAGATCTTAATGTGATTAACATTTTCCAATTGTTAATGCAGAATCTAACATATTAACACAAATTTTCTTAGTCATCTCTTGAGAATATTTGGCCATCAAAGTTAGGTTTTGGTCACAAATCATTCTCAAGAAATGTCAAGGAATATATGTATCTGAGTTTAACCTTATTGCAGCAGATGATACAGAGGAAGAGGAAGACAAGGAGTGTAAGTCTGTTGTTTATCAACCTACTTAGTTAAGTTTGCATTAGTTAACTTACGCCTGCTTCTTAATTTCTCAGAATTCTCTTGTGCTTTTGAGGAATGTTTCACTGTAGGTGGTTATAATTTTCATATTATACTGCCTTGAATAGCATGCTTTATTTTTTATCATGATAAAGAAAATATCTCAAAACAGTTAGGGTAGTTTTGATTAGGAATAGACTGAAAGAATGACAAATTAATTTTATACCTTGGATGATAAATGCTTAGTCATCTGTATTGTTTGTTCTGTATGATAAAGCTGCATCAGTTCATTACAGAGAGTACTGCTACCAGTTAGTTGAGCTGTCTTCCCATTGTGATTCATGTCATGTTCTTTCTTGTGGATGATAATTTGCAAAACCAGATTAACTCGTTAAGTTTTTCTATTTCCATAATTAAAAGTGTAAATGACACAACAGTTTTTTGTTAAATAAAAGTTAATCGACACTTGGCAAAAAATAAATAAGTACTGATAGAAGACCACTTTAAATAATCTGGTATCTTTGTATACAGATTCTATGTATGAGGATGTAATTCATATTGTTGAAAAAAAATAGTTAGTGCTGTTTTGGTCTTGAAGTAATGACCCATTTTGGACACAGTAAATAAATCAATGTAAGTTTGTTGGTCTATCATTGGATTAATTACTTGTCCTTTAAATTATCAGTGAGGGAGATTTCCTCACAGCCATTGTGCTTAGACAAACATTAGTACTTTCCTTTATTCAACAAATTCATGCTAATGAATTTAAAGAGGATATGTTGGTACAGGAGGGACCTGCATGTTCATGTTTTCAAATTTTTTCAGTTGAGCCATTGTTCCACCCAATGGTGACAATTGCTGGCTCGTGGAACATAATGAACTATGACTTAATTTGAATTCAAAAATATGTGGTATATGTGGGGCCCTGCTATTAGTAATGATGATAACATTTCAAATCTTTAATATTTTGTAGATTCAGGTGCTGTATGACACCTACTAGTTCAGGGCTTCTCCATGAATATTAATGTGCATTAGATTAATAATAATCATCATAATGATAACCATTCTGTTTTATGACTGAAACATGACAAAAGACTACATTCAGTAGTAAGAGATTTTAATGTGTGTGTAGCTTATATCTTTGTTTTATTAATAAAGTGAAAGTATAATGTATATGTTCAGTAAAGTGTAAGTACAGTTGTACAGGTAGATTGCTTAAGTAATTTAGACGTAGCTTAAGTGCACTACTAATTATTGCATGGTTTTGTAAGTTTTTTTTTAAATTAAGAGTTAATGTAAACTATTTCTGAGGGTATTTTGTTTAGTTTTTTAGTTCTAGCATTAACTGAATTCCAGAGTTGAATTTTAGATTACTTAATAGCTGCTTAATTTAACTGCATGCTGTGTCAGCCATACTTTAAATAATATATTTATTAAATAATTTATATCCTTAATTTGAATCTAAATTGTTATAACTTGCACTCTTGATCAAATTTGATTATGATTTTGTTTAGTCCTAGATGCTTTTTTCTCACATTTAGATGGAAGAAAAGTGCATACACCAATTTTTAACTTGACTATATTTTTTCATTAATTGCTATTATTTGTGTATTTATTTACTTACAATTTCTTAGAGAAAAAGACACTGTTGGCAGGAAAATGTTATTAGGTGTGCAGTGTTTCATCCAGAGGTGGCATGCTGGAGTAAGTTCACCTCTGGATGACATGTAGCAGCAATGAACGTTTTCCCTACAACACTGTATTATTTTCTTTACTAACAGTTTATTTGTACATAACAGTGGCTTAAGACTAATTAGCTGAAAAAACATCTTAAACACTGCTAGTTGAGTTTACTTTTAACCATCTAGTTGTGTCCAATGTACTAGTATGAAGATGACTGTGTCCAATGTACTAGTATGAAGATGACTGTGTCCACTGTACTAGTATGAAGATGACTGTGTCCAATGTACTAGTATGAAGATGACTGTGTCCACTGTACTAGTATGAAGATGACTGTGTCCAATGTACTAGTATGAAGATGACTGTGTCCAATGTACTAGTATGAAGATGACTGTGTCCACTGTACTAGTATGAAGATGACTGTGTCCAATGTACTAGTATGAAGATGACTGTGTCCAATGTACTAGTATGAAGATGACTGTGTCCAATGTACTAGTATGAAGATGACTGTGTCCAATGTACTAGTATGAAGATGACTGTGTCCAATGTACTAGTATGAAGATGACTGTGTCCAATGTACTAGTATGAAGATGACTGTGTCCACTGTACTAGTATGAAGATGACTGTGTCCACTGTACTAGTATGAAGATGACTGTGTCCAATGTACTAGTATGAAGATGACTGTGTCCACTGTACTAGTATGAAGATGACTGTGTCCAATGTACTAGTATGAAGATGACTGTGTCCAATGTACTAGTATGAAGATGACTGTGTCCAATGTACTAGTATGAAGATGACTGTGTCCAATGTACTAGTATGAAGATGACTGTGTCCAATGTACTAGTATGAAGATGACTGTGTCCACTGTACTAGTATGAAGATGACTGTGTCCACTGTACTAGTATGAAGATGACTGTGTCCAATGTACTAGTATGAAGATGACTGTGTCCAATGTACTAGTATGAAGATGACTGTGTCCACTGTACTAGTATGAAGATGACTGTGTCCAATGTACTAGTATGAAGATGACTGTGTCCAATGTACTAGTATGAAGATGACTGTGTCCACTGTACTAGTATGAAGATGACTGTGTCCACTGTACTAGTATGAAGATGACTGTGTCCAATGTACTAGTATGAAGATGACTGTGTCCAATGTACTAGTATGAAGATGACTGTGTCCACTGTACTAGTATGAAGATGACTGTGTCCACTGTACTAGTATGAAGATGACTGTGTCCAATGTACTAGTATGAAGATGACTGTGTCCAATGTACTAGTATGAAGATGACTGTGTCCACTGTACTAGTATGAAGATGACTGTGTCCAATGTACTAGTATGAAGATGACTGTGTCCACTGTACTAGTATGAAGATGACTGTGTCCAATGTACTAGTATGAAGATGACTGTGTCCAATGTACTAGTATGAAGATGACTGTGTCCACTGTACTAGTATGAAGATGACTGTGTCCACTGTACTAGTATGAAGATGACTGTGTCCAATGTACTAGTATGAAGATGACTGTGTCCACTGTACTAGTATGAAGATGACTGTGTCCAATGTACTAGTATGAAGATGACTGTGTCCAATGTACTAGTATGAAGATGACTGTGTCCAATGTACTAGTATGAAGATGACTGTGTCCAATGTACTAGTATGAAGATGACTGTGTCCAATGTACTAGTATGAAGATGACTGTGTCCAATGTACTAGTATGAAGATGACTGTGTCCAATGTACTAGTATGAAGATGACTGTGTCCAATGTACTAGTATGAAGATGACTGTGTCCACTGTACTAGTATGAAGATGACTGTGTCCAATGTACTAGTATGAAGATGACTGTGTCCACTGTACTAGTATGAAGATGACTGTGTCCACTGTACTAGTATGAAGATGACTGTGTCCGATGTACTAGTATGAAGATGATGACTGTCTGATGTACTAGTATAATAAGCACAGTTTTTCATGCCTTCATATATTCCACCTGTCAATATTTTTAACCTCAGCTCAGCTATTTGGGTCTCCTTTAGCCTTCTTATTCCTTGGAAAAAAATCTAAGATGAGGCAGGTCCATACAGTGCATCATGGGAAAAAACTGCCCAGCTGGCACAAGTAAACAATGAGTATTGCATCTTTTAGGAATTATAATATCATAAGATTCCCTTGTAAACATATGTTTTATTGTGGTCTGGAAGGCACACAGGTGTTATGGATACATAGAAATTACGTTATATACATAGCATAAAAAAATTTATCTAGGATAATCAAATGTAGACAGTGCTACTTCCATGTTTTGAGAAGTGTTATGTCTAGAAGAGTAAAGCAGTAAAAAAATAACAAACATTTATTTGCGTTAATTTAAGCCATATATTCTGTGTGGAGATATACCAGGCTATGCTTTTTCCCTATATTTGCACCACTAAAACATCTTGAAACACATCTAGTAACATAAGAAAGTTGTCTACATAATGTTAAACATTAAAAAAATAATAAACTAACTCATAATTTGGTGTCAGTAAATAGTTCCCACCAAGGCAGGGTGGCCCGAAAAAGAAAAACTTTCACCATCATTCACTCCATCACTGTCTTGCCAGAAGGGTGCTTTACACTAC
>NC_091309.1:36252108-36297108 GCF_038502225.1 Cherax quadricarinatus | reverse complement strand
GTTTTCCTAGACTGCAGGAAGGCCTTTGACACAGTTCCCCACAAGAGATTAGTGCAGAAGCTGGAGGATCAGGCGCACGTAAAAGGGAGGGCACTGCAATGGATAAGGGAATACCTGACAGGGAGGCAGCAACGAGTCATGGTACGTGAAGAGGTATCACAGTGGGCGCCTGTTACGAGCGGGGTCCCACAGGGGTCAGTTCTAGGACCAGTGCAGTTTTTGATATATGTGAACGACATGATGGAAGGAATAGACTCTGAAGTGTCCCTGTTCGCAGATGACGTGAAGTTGATGAGAAGAATTAAATCGGACGAGGAGGAGGCAGGACTGCAAAGAGACCTGGAGAGGCTGGACATGTGGTCCAGCAACTGGCTTCTCAAATTCAATCCAGCCAAATGCAAAGTCATGAAGATTGGGGTGGGCCAAAGAAGACCGCAGACAGAGTATAGGCTAGGTGGACAAAGACTACAGACCTCACTCAGAGAGAAAGACCTTGGGGTGACCATAACACCGAGCACATCACTGGAGGCACACATCAACCAAATAACCGCTGCAGCATACGGGCGCCTGGCAAACCTGAGAATAGCGTTCCGATAGCTTAATAAGGAATCGTTCAAGACACTGTACACTGTGTATGTTAGGTCCATACTGGAGTATGCAGCACCAGTCTGGAACCCACACCTGGTCAAGCACGTCAAGAAGTTAGAGAAAGTACAAAGGTTTGCAACAAGGCTAGTCCCAGAGCTCAAGGGAATGTCGTACGAGGAAAGGTTAAGGGAAATCGGACTGACGACACTGGAGGACAGAAGGGTCAGGGGAGACATGATAACGACATACAAGATACTGCGGGGAATAGACAAGGTGGACAGAGATAGGATGTTCCAGAGAGGGGACACAGGGACAAGGGGTCACAACTGGAAGCTGAAGACTCAGACGAGTCACAGGGACGTTAGGAAGTATTTCTTCAGTCATAGAGTTGTCAGCAAGTGGAATAGCCTAGCAAGTGAAGTAGTGGAGGCAGGAACCATACATAGTTTTAAGAAGAGGTATGACAAAGCTCAGGAAGCAGAGAGAGAGAGAGGATCCAGTAGTGATCAGTGAAGAGGTGGGGCCAGGAGCTGAGTCTCGACCCCTGCAACCACAATTAGGTGAGTACAATTAGGTGAGTACACACACACACACACACACACACACACACACACACACACACACACACACACACACACACACACACATAGAGAGAGAGATATAGATAGAGAGATTGATATTTTAGTTTCTCTGTATGCCTTAGTTGATGGGTTAATGTAAGAAATGGAAAATGTAATTTAGCTTAAAGGATTGGTGATAAAGTTGAATAAAACTGAAGCATTTAAGGAAAAACATACAGATGCTCTTAATGAACTGGAGGGTTATAAAAGTGAGTGTACATTGATGTGTAGCATTGTAGCACGAAGGCCAAGAATACTAATCATGTATGTATAAATAATGTACGGAATAAGACAGGCATCAGAATGCTTGGAGTAAATTTGCAGTAAAACGCAAAAAGGTATTAGGGTAGGGATGGTGTTAAAATGATAGAAAATACTTATGAAGGAGACACAGAGCACTGACTGGGTATTTATTATAGGTGATATTGGAGCCTTAGCAAGCTTGCTTTCAGCCAATGGAATTCCATACATTTTGACCATCTTTGCTTGATATAACCAATAGTGCTTCATTGCGGGTTAATAACTCAGAGATCAGACAGCAATAAGACTTTTTCAGTAAATCACTTACAGTGAACACACTCATTTTTGTGTATGTAGGAGGGATATTTTCCTATTGTAATCTGACAAAATAGTGGCCATATCAATTTCTTTATAACCAGTGTCTTCAGTGCTCATAAATCATTAGGCTCTAGTAGTCCTTGGATCATGAATTCAACTCAGTAGTAGTGTCCAAATCATTTGACAACTAACCTGTCTTAAAATAAATTGTGCTGTTACATTGATTAGTTGGTTAAATTGGTAGCTCTGCAAAGAGATCTGGCATTCACTTGAGCGTGTTACTTGTAAGTGCTAATTACTCCTAATTACTTGAGTTTTCAGTAGTTTATCTAACTCGAAAGAAGTTTTTCATGTTACATTTTAAGTCTTTGTAATCAGTTTTTGCTATACCACTGTCTAATTCATTCAGTTTATTTACTATCACTGTATTATGCTCAAGAAGTTTTGATGTCTTTGTCTCTGTTAGGTGAGCATTTTACATTTGTGACCTTGTTTCAGTTTTCTTCTGCTACAGGGAACAGGTGTGGAGTACGATTACTCATAGTTTGTTTTCCTTGTCTGATTACTTAAGCTTTCTCTCTAGCCAGGTTTTATGCAGTCTTTGGTCTCCTTTCTCTGTCTCCCAGTGTTATTAGTTTGCCTTTGTTGGGTTTAAATTCTAGTGCTTCTTATTTGACCAATCTTTTAGTTTATCCAGTTTTTTTGCAGCCTTGTACATATGTATCCCTCTCATGATTTTGGCATTATTTGCCAATGAGAATTAATAGGAATCCACTCTTAATGAAGGGTCATTAACAGTCACAATTACAGTTTCTTGGGAAATACTGTATTGCTATTTTCACTCTTCCATTCTGACAGTCCATTGCTTATTTTGACTTGGTCACCTGTCATTGAGGCATACCTTGGTACCCCATAATTCATGCTGGTACTCTACTTGTTCATCTGGCTTGCATCTCCAGTTTGTGGAGGTGTCTTCTGCATGTTACTGTATCAAGGCTTTTTTTTTTTTTTTAACACCAGCCGTCTCCCACCAAGGTAAGGTGACCCGAAAAAAAAAGTAAGGGGCTTCTTACAGTGAACATGTATGCAGTTTACACATTCTTCTCCCCATCTGACTCTCTCTAGATTTTTGTATATCTCGGTAAGGTTTGTAAGTCAGGTAAGTGTAGGTAAAGGAAGGTGACACATCATTTAACTTTGTTACAAATACAAGTAACTGTCTCACTTTTTTTGTATATGCAGTATTTAATACAGCATACTGTTTCCCACTTTCCATGAGGGCATCAAGTATAAGAGTCTTTTACAGGTACAGTATGCTATTAGTACACAGTTCCATACACTCCATGTACTATTCTCATTCAAATATTCCCTCACTTTATAATTCCACATTTTATTTTTGCTTTCCTATACTTCCCTTGATTTCAGTCATTGCTGTATGACCGTGCGTGCACACCCGTGCACATATATTTCATACATGCATTCATTCATAAATTTATTCATGCATTCATTCAAACATGCATTATGCATACATACTAATAAATACATGCATGCATGAATGCATACATACATAACATATACATACATACATGCATTCATACATACATAACATATACATACATGCATTCATACATACACATTCATAATACAATTTTGAGTCATATATGGCCATGCTACCATAATAGTTTATCCTGTTGCTTACACTTATTTCTCAAACTTTTCTGTATTCCATACATTAAGTTTTTATTAATTTGTAATTCAATTATTTTTAAAATATTGTCTGTTGACCGGGTACTACAGAATATTTTTTTCTATTAAAAGATTTGCAAGAATTTTTGTTTTTTCTTTGAGTTAAAGTTCTGGCTTAGATCTTTGCAAATATTAGTTTCTTTTGTTGATATTGACTATTTATCTTTGTATTGTAAGATGTTTTGAGAAAAATTAATGCCATTATGTTGCTCTAATTACAGTGTTTAATTAAAATTTTGTATTGCTAATTGTACATAGTTAGGGAAATATAATTTTTTTTAAACATTTCATCGCTTGAAGATAAAAAAAAATCTTAATATGTTTAAGGGTAAATTAACTTTGTCTAATTTTTTATATATTCCTCCAACTGCAGATGAAAAGTGTCGACCCATTAAAGAGGTTGTTGAATTCCCACCTCGAGATATCTTGGTACCACATTACTATTACAGGAACCTTCTTTTTATATCTCCTAAGGATCTCAATTTCAACAATAGACCAGGTAAGATATTTTACAGTACAATAGATTGTGATAGACAATTATGATTTTTTTACTTTCTCACAATAACCAAAATCTGTAAAGCCTGCATTGTAATCCTTATAGAGAATATACTTAGATTTGATTGATTGAAATAATTAAGCAGCAAAACCCCTGTATTTGCTACATCTCTATTCACTGACTTTTTTCTTTTGCAAAAAAAGTGTCAAAAATTGTGCCTCATCCTTAATACAAGAGAATTGTTGTTAGCTTTTTTCATTTTCTCTTAGCCTGGTGCACAACCCTTAAATTGTAATTTAATCATAAAATTTTGTTCTGAATATTCTCTCTGGATTTTGCATGCTCAGATACATTGTACATGTATGTGTATATTTTTTCTTTCTTTCTTATGGCTATCAGTATTAACCGGAGTAGAGCAATATTTAGAGAGAGATGTCCAGAAAGGAAAAATCAAACCTGCATTAGGATTTTTATGAAGTACGTATTCAGAATGAATTTCTTACACCTGAGACTGTTGTTGTCTTCTTAGAAAAATGAATTTGAAAGCAATTATAATTCACATGGTGAGTTTTTCAACTTTTTAATGTTTTCCAAAATAATTGCTTTTTTTTTTTGTATAGATATTTTGATACATATGTGGCAGATTTTTTTTTTGTTACAAGTTTGTTAAGAAAGGTGGAATTTTTTTTTATTATTTGGCTTTTCATTTGGCTTGGTACATAACTGCATAATTGAAAATCATCCATAGGATTTGGCTCAAAATGTATGTAGTGGGTTTCCCGTACTTATGCTCTTTCTAGACACTTCTTTTAATGTAAAAATTATTGAGGTTAGAGTGATACTTAGGACCAAATTGCAAATTGAATGGTCAAATCAGCCATTGGATTTTTGTGTGCACTAGAATCTGTTTTCTGTGGTTTGTCCTAATTATGAAAATGAATTTGAAAAAAATTGGAATGATATTTTAAGATATACAGCCATTCCCTTCATATTGGTCAGGTTCACATGATGAATTTCTAAAATTATTTGGTTTTCTATATTGTTTGCTTCTCCAGTGTAGTAATTTTTATGTGTATAATATTTTAATGCATGCTCATATATATTTTTTGGGTAAGATTTTTTAAGTGCCCATTTTCATCAACATTTGGATCTTGTTCGAAATGTGTTCACTGGGTTTCTCATGCTCAAATCTCTCTCCATATTGACTTTATGATTGTCAGTTTTTATAAGATTAGGGCAATATTTAAAGAGTAACATCCTGTAATTGATGTAAGAGAGAAAAATTAACATCACTGTTTTCTGGCATCTGTATGCTTGTGAGGAAGGTAGACGGCAGCGATTTCTTACTTATAACTACAGGAGCAGAGGTTACCTTGTCGTCTCCAATCTCGGCTATTGTTTAATTTTTGAAAAGTTTCCAGTGGTCTGTCATTTACTGTCTTCTCTTGTAATTCATTCGGTTGTTATTCTTCCGTGAAAAAGGCATTTTCTAGTAATTCTTTGGCCCCTCTTATTTTATAGCTGTGGCTTGCAGTTCTTCATGGTGGTGGTGCTAGAAGTCTTTTCTTTTTAATTATTCCATTGTATCCTTTGATAATCTTAACCCTTTCACTGTCGAGACCCCTGCTCACAAACTTGCTCTCGGTGTTGAAGAATTTAAAAAAAAAAAAAATTCTTATGAAATGATAGAGAATCTTTCCCGATGGTAATGAAACCAAAAGTACAAAATTTGATGAAAAACTATGAAATTACGCTCTCGCGAAGTTAGCGATCTTGGTGATAAATAGGCATCAGTAATTTCACCCACTTTGATAGATAAATAAGCCGTAGAGTTGATAATTAGGGAAATTATTGAGGTATTTTGTCATGCCTCCTGAGAGCTGGAATGAATTAATTGCATTTCAGTTAATGTAAATGAGGAAAATTGACTCTTCAAATGAGCAAATCCAGATGTAAGCAAGGTCATGGAACAGATTAAACTTGTAAGTAGAGGTTCCACTGTATTTGGAAAGGACCATCTTTTTTTTTTTTTTTTTTATGAAGTTTTAGAAGTAAGGGTAGACAGCTAACATATGGCATAATGTTTCTTATTAGCCAGTTTTTGGATTTTCTTTTCACAGACAAGCTGTTCAGTATTTCGAGTGGTATTTGATAATTCACAACAAATGTTGCATTCCACTGCAACCTGATTCCTCTGTTTGGACTTTATGTGCACAAAACACAAAAATCCAGTTTCACACATACAGTGGACCCTCGGGTAACGGCTGCATCGGCTAACACTAAAATCGGATAGCAGCATGTTTTTGAGTCAAAACATTGACTCGGCTAATGCCCAAGAACTCGGTTAAGGGCATTTGTCCTGAACGTGTCCGTGCAGCCTGAGCCCATGTAAAGCCAGTGTGCCATTGTTTACAAGCCAGGGAGGACAATTCCTCTCGTACATGCGATATATTTTGTATTATTCCACTGTTTTTAGTGCTTGTAACTGCTAAATAAGCCACCATGGGCCCAAAGAAAGCTTCTAGTGCCAGCCCTGTGGTAAAGAAGGAAAGAAGCACAGTAGAATTCAAGAAAAAACTCGCAGCAAAGTACCAAAGTGGAGGAGAAACAGAGAGGGGTGAATGTGCCTTCTGCAGTGATTCAGTGATTCTGCGATATGTACGATACTAAAGCAGCAGGTATCGATAAAGGCTATAGTGCCAGCCAGCGATAAAGTGTAGAATTAACAGTGTAGCAAATAAGTTAAGCGAGTAAGCAAGTAACTCTCCAATGTTGTTGGATGTGTATCAGGCCAATGAACATACGCTGGCCTGCTACGTATCTTTCACCACCCTAAACCTCTGCCAGCATCTCCTCCATCAAACTAACTAATTAAACTAACATCTCCTCCAAGGTAAGTGTAAATATAAAAGTGGAAGTATAAAAATAAATATAAGTGTAAATATAAAAGGACCCCAATGGAAATATGTAAATCACTCTGACTTTTTTGGGTTATCCTTGGTACTTTACACACATGCCGCTGTGTATGATAATCTATGTACGTAACTGTGTTTGTGTATACCTGAATAAACTTACTTACTTATTTATAAATTAAAATGTAAATATTTCTTATTTATAAATTACATACATTATTTAACCCTTAAACGGTCCGAACGTATACAGGAAGGCCCCGCTTTACGGCGTTTCACTTTACGGCGTTGCGCTAATACGGACATTTCAAATTATGACCAAAACTCGCTATACGGCTCCCCCCACCTGACTTTCTAATACGGTCACCGTGCCCCACCCTGTTTGTTTACATTATCCATGAGCTCAGTAAGCACTAAGTCTCTCCATTTTGTCTGAAAACTCCAAAATTTCAAATGTTTTTAAAAGTTATTTCATATTTTATATATACTCTGATAATTATAGTTATGTATACCTGTACCTAAATAAACTTACATACTGTGCTGGCATGCAGGTACACATTAAAATTGGTAAGTGTCTTATGTCTCCAGACGTCATATTAGTAATGATAATAATAATCATCGAGTCATTTAAATGTCGTATATTACGTTAATATACACATTTTCATTAATCCATCCATGATATTTTTTTCAAAATTATATAATAAACACGATGCATAACATATAAATAAGATAAATACACCCCACAGTAGAATAAATAAACATAAATGTGAGATGTGGTAGCAGACGACTTGCACAAGTGACGCCATATTAGAAATAATAATAATAACAATACTCACCGAGTCTCATTAAATGTCGTATATTACGTTAATATACACATTTTCATTAATCCATCCATGATATTTTTTTCAAAATTATATAATAAACACGATACATAACATAAAAAGATGATAAATACACCCCACAATAGAATAAATAAACATAAATATAAGATGTGGGAGCCACATAACTTGTACAAGTGACGGCAAGAATAACATTTTCTCTAATCTAGCATAAGAGAAAATGTGTTACTGGGGGTAACTGTAGAAAATTATTCCTTTCGTATGTATGTAAGTAAGTTTATTCAGGTATACACAAATACAGTTACATAGATTATCATACATAACAACATACGTGTAGAGAACCTAGGATAACCCAAAAAAGTCAGTGTGACTTATTTCCATTGCCTTCACTCAGAGCTTCATTTCTTCTCAAAATGATGTTACATGAGAATGGGAGTGTTCTTCTTTATTAATTCTACCGTATCAATGTAGAGACAACCTGTACACAATGTAACTTGTACACAAACCAGACGTGTACACTTCGTTTGTTTACAAAACTTACGTTCGCCTGGTTTGTTTACATAACTCTGCGCCTGTCCCCTCTCATGTACTCATTCTTTCTCTCTCATTTATTCGTTTTATCTCATTTACTTACTCCTGACCCTACATTAAGACTACAAATATTTTAAGGTAAGTAATGAGTGAACTGTATATACATTTTATCGCTCTGGGATGCTTAAATATCATAGAATAGTATGTGTGGGTGGGGTGGCCTCGTATGGTAGTCCGGCTGACACCATACATACCACACTTGATTTCTTACAATAAATACTACTTGTCTCACCCTAGATTAAGACTATAAATATTTTAAGGTAAGTAATGAGTGCACTATGTGTGTATTATACTTTTTTATTGTTTTTTGATGCCTGGTTCTATTGCTAACTTAATATATGTTAGTGTAAACTTGTTATCTAGTGTTTGTATGCATTTATAAGTGGAAAAAAAGGGTGTTCCACTTTACGGCGGTTTCCGCTTTACGGCGGTAGCCTGGAACCTAACCTGCCGTATAAGTGGGGCCCTCTTGTATATACGTTCATGCGCGTAGCGCCCCAAACGTATATATACGTCTTTGTCATTCATTCAACATTGCCACAATAAGCCTGAGTCACCTAGACATGAGAGAATGGGTGTGCGCACTCACTGTGTGCCATATTAAAATAATTGGGGATGCCTGGGTACCATATGCTCTTTTTTCCTTTTAAAAGAAAAGATTTTTTTTTCCTCAAAAATTTGGGGCTCTACGCGAGTGAACATATATATACGTTTGGACCTTTTAAGGGTTAACCCTTTGGGGGTTGACAGGTCCTCTCAGAGACTTGTTTTCAGGGTCGGCCAAATTTCAAAAAAAAAAAACAAAAAAAAAAATTGTTTTATGAAAAAAGTTTTTTTTTTCTAAACATTATAGGCTAAACAAAAAATTTTTACCATCAATACTTACCGAGATATGGAGGCGTGAAGTTGATAAAAAAGGGGCACAATGTGGCAACATCGCCGACTGCCGTCACCCAGTATTCTTTTATTTACTGTTTTATGTACTATTTTCTATTTTTTAATTTTTCTTTTTCCAAGTAACTTTTATGGCCTGTGAGACCAATATGATCAGTATTTTGTAAGTTATTTCTTTTTCAATACTACACAATAAGGGTGTAAACACTGTTGTCATTGTTTTGTTTACAGAAAATATTTACACAAAAAAATGATATGAAATGTTGTTTATTACTATTTTTCTATATTTTATATACACATATACAGTCACAGGGAATGTTTCTAGAAGTTCTGCAGCCTGTGGAAGTCTTTGAAACATGGTGTCATGCACAGTGGTGTTTTACATTCCTCACACATAAAACGAGTGTGTCTGCGTTGTTGTGGGCGTTTCCTCGTATGTGCACAGACGTAACACCTCTTCTGAGCCTTTTTCTTGAAAGCAGTAGCAGGCAGTTTTACCAGGAAGTGATCATCATGCTTCAAACGAGAAGGAAGTTGTTGAGAATTTGGTGGGCGGTCTGTTGCAGGTGTTCTTCCTTGGTACTTGAATACTATTTGTCTGATGACAGACAAACAGAATTTGCCGTTTTGTGGTATGTTTCCGGCCCTCATCTTATACATATTATAAGCATTGAGCATGGAAATGTCCAGAAGATGGAAAAAGAGTTTTATGCACCACTTATAACTCTTGTGAACACAATCAGCAAACCCAATCTGCATGTCACATTTGTCTACTGAATGCATATTGAAGGTGTAATCAATCAGAGCTGCAGGTTTTAGAATGGGTTCATTGCTCTCTCTATGCTGCCTGCCAGTGTCTGCCATTTCATTAGGGTGAACTGATGACAACAGTGTGACATCTCGTTTGTCATGCCACCGAAATGCCATGATGTCATTGGCAGCAAACGCCTGCACCTCACCTCTACGAGTGCCAGCATCAAACTTGGGCATATGTTTCTGATTTGCACGCACTGTGCCACACACATCTGTCATGTTCACTCGCAAAAACCACTGAGTGTGGGGCTTGTGTACCAGTTATCAGTATATAATATATGCCCCTTACCAAGGTATGGTTCTATCATTGTTCTAACCACATCACCAGAGATGCCCAATAACTTCCTGGTATTTTGCGATGTATAACTTCCAGTGTACACAATAATATCCAATACCAGACCACTGTAACAATCACAAAGCACAAACAACTTTATACCAAAGCATTTCCTCTTGCTTGGTATGTACTGCTTGAAAGAGAGTCTTCCTTTGAACAGAATCAAAGACTCGTCAATTACAAGCTTCCTGAAGGGATAAAAATACATATTGAATTTCTCTTTCAGATACACAAACACATGCCTAATCTTATATAACCTGTCATTTCTGTCAGGCCTGGTTTTGTCTGAGAAGTGAAGCATACATAACATTAGCACAAATCGATTCTCTGTCATTATATCACTGAAAGCTGGGGTTTCAATCAGGCGGTCTGTTGACCAGTATGATTTCACTCTGTTCTTATACACATGGGGCATAAGCATTATTGTGGCAAAGAAAAGATACATCTCAGCCACAGTTGTCTCCTTCCACTGGTGTAGACGTGATTTTGGTGAAAGTATTGTGTTTGCCATGGTGTACTCGTAGTATGTGTTGCTTTCCATGACAATACTCTCCATCAGGGGTTCGTCAAAGAATAACTCAAAACATTCCAGTTCAGTGGCATTGTTCCCAAGTGTACAAGATGGCCGTATTCCACTTTGGCTGTCATCAAACTGGTGGGGATTTGGAACAAAATTGACAGCTTCATGCCAATCCCAGGTGCGGTCTGCTGGTGGGTACTGGACAATGACAGGTGGTTGTGGTTGTGGAGGTTGTGGTTGTGGAGGCTGGTGTGGTGGGTGGGTGGGGGATGGTGGCCTTTGTTGTAGATCAGCTGAGGCAGCGGCATGGGTGGCAGCATGGCCCACTGCTGGTGCCTCACGGCCGGCACTACCACTACCACCACCATGCACATTTTCCATCCCAATTGCAACACTATCATCATCATTTTCACTGTCTGTTCCTGTTGTACAGCCACGGGATGTACTCTGAGATGTACTCCTTCCCCTTGGAATAGCATATGGCACACTACCAGAGCGCATATATCGTCGTATATACTGACGCTTCACTGGGGAATATTGCACTTCACTATCACTACTGGAACTAGTTTGAAGAGCTTGTAGTTCATAATCACTATCACTATCATCACAAATGCTCACATCTGAGTCTGGGATTTGGGAAAATAGGAGTTTCCTCTTTGAATCTGGTACAACTGAGCGTGAACAAGATGGCCCAGCACCAGAGGTGGAAGGCTGAGGGTCGTCTGGGTTTTCCTCACTATTACCGATATTATGGTCATTAGTTTCGGTCAAAACCTCACCAAAACCTTGAAACTCATCTTCACTGTCACTTCCATATGTATTAGAACTGTCACTGGGGAACAAAAGTGTCCCAATTTGCTGAGGAGTGAGAAACTTCTTACCGGGAGGCATGGTGGGCATTGTGTACTAAGATGGTGTTCCCACAATGCACCACTGGGTCCCAGATTTTTTTTCTACTGCACACACCCACCACACAGACCCATTCTCTCACATCTAGGCCTACCAGCCTTTTCCCGCGAGATTTGACTGCGCTAGAATTTATGCATACTAGTACGTCAAAAACCCCTGCACATAAGCCGTACTAGTACATCCGAAATCCCCAAAGGGTTAAGTGTGATAGTGTTGGTGGGTTCTGCTGGTGCCACCACCACCACCACTTTGTATGGCTTCTCTCAGTGGCCCTTATAAACCAAACAACAACAATTCCATCACTTTACTCCTCTCATACATTATGACATATTTTTATTCATTCTCGAGTATATATCATGTTTCTGTGTTATTAATATTGTTTATTATGTCATACTAGATGAATTGTGATAGATAAATAAGCCGTAGAGATGATATTAGCATCATATTCATTTGTATAAATTAGATTCACTTATTAATAGGCATACTGTACAACTATGATAATTTCTTTAATGATAAGTAGTCAGTAAGCCATTAAATTAAGTTAACCCATAATGCCAAGGCATAATAGAGGCTCTCTTTGCACTGCAACCCATCATTGTAAAAATCTAATCTCAATATACTACTTGCAAAGAAATAAATGAATTTTAATAAACTCATCTCCCTTTTGCCTCCTAAGTGTCTTCCATGCACCAACAAGAGCCAATAAAGGTAAGTGTGATGTTAAATGTTCATTTATCCATTTTATTAGTGCTTTATGTTTATTTGTCATTGTTTTCTGTATCTATATCTATATTTAATATTTAAAAAAAATATTTTTTGTTAATACTTTTGGCTGTCTGGAACGGATTAATTGGATTTTCATTATTTCTTATGGGGAAAATTAATTTGGCTAAAGGCAAAATCGGTTAAAGGAAAGCTCTCTGGAACGGATTAATGCCTTTACCTGAGGGTCCACTGTACTGTATTTTAAGGTGTCAAAAATGCTGTTTTTCTCAAAACAAGTCTTGAAAATTTACCCAGCATCTTGGAGGCTGAAGGTTACATTGCTCAAAGGCCTCAGCCTATGCCTAGAGAAGTGTTTTGATACTGGACAGTAATCTAAGTTCCTGTATATGACCCAGTAATGAATCATGTAAACTTTCATATAGAATAATAAATAAATAAATTAAAATTCATTGGTGCTTAGCACTGGTAGGCTAAGGTAAACCAGGCAATGGAGTCAGATGGACAACAGGTAGTATCAGTAGGCTAATTCGTCTATTTACCATCAAACCACAAATCAGTATATAGTCATAGTTGTAGACACATCCACTTAGACTCACTGAGACAGTGAGTAGAAAGAGAACAGGCAGTCAGCTGTGTCAGTGGTAAACAACAGCAGAACGAACCATGAACATGTGTGTTTTTGTGTGTAATGCCTCAGGCTTAATTAACATAATGTTATTGCTGTTATTACTATGGATACTGTGTATTTTTTTTTTCCAAAGTTTAATCAGTTGACACTGGAGTGTCTTGACTTCCATAAAATATGATAAGTTGATGCAAATGGCAAATGAAATCTGTCTGCATGTGCTGACTGATTTGAGTAACTCTCAGTCATACTGGCCCAAAATTTCTTAAGGGTTGACTGCTGATGCACATCTTGAGCTGCGAAATAACTTTTCAGATTCAAGAATTCCTCCTGTAAATCCCCTGGCACATTATTGACATTGTTGTGAGTAGGTTCCTTATGAATGAGATCCCATCCCTTATCCTGTCCACCTCTGGAAAGTATCATTGGATTTAGCATGGTAGCTTCTGTAAATGAGAAGTTGTGTCCAAATGGTTTCCTTTTCCCTGAGCATGGTAGCCATGCATGGAAATTGAATCACATTATTACCTTCAACTCATATGATCCAAAATTCCAGTTTGCCAAGAAAAGCATTGATGATGCTTTGGTGAGAAAACATTTGCACCTTTTCAGTGGAAGATTCAGTTTGTTAAAGATTCTAAAAATATTGACAAGATATGTAATTTGTAGAGTTGAGTGGGTAAACACAATTTGGAATTCTCTTTTTCTTGACTTTCTTGAAATAAATCCAACTCCTCTTTCAACTGAAAAATTCTGTTGAGTATGTTTCCTGCTGTTGAACAGCAACGTTAAAGTTGGAACTCGTGTCTTGGCAATATATTTTGCTGAGCCTGGTGTTCACAGTCTATGATTTTCTGATGATTTAATGTGATTGATCACCTCCACCAACCCTTTGAAAATGGTGTTCAGTTGTTCTGACAATGTTTTTTGATGCTGGTGCTTTCCTAAGAATGAAGTCAGTAATTTGGCCAATTTCTCACAAAAATAATACTAATTAAAATATAGTCCAAAATAAGCAGTTTAGACATTTATGGTACTAAAACAGTGTTTTTTCTGTTCATTAATCATGTCTCCAAGCCTCTCTATTTTGAATTTATTATCACACAAAAATAGAAGGTTTACTCTATTTCTTGGATAATGAAATATAACCAGGAATGATTGGTTATGGTTTACAGTGTTCCAATAACTGAATCAGAAATATTAAACACTCATAAAGCAGACTGGGGGTTATAGGTGGACCTTACCTGTCCCCACCATGTACGGCAGGATTTTTTTATATTTCCACATACACCTCGTATCTATGCCAAAATTTACAGTGATATAGTTCTATGTGACAGCCACTGAAAAGATTAACAAATTCTGAAGTTCGTGAGAGTAGTTTTATTTTTTCATTGTAAAATGACATTGGGAACCAAATAAGCAAAGCATATAACAGCAAAAGGGCTAATATTCCATGTCATAGGAAGTACTGTTATGTAGATTAGGTATAACAGTCTCTTCAGAATAGAAATATCACTGTTACTGGAAAAGCTTGAGAATAATATTTGAATATCAAAATTTTGAATATAACCAATGAAAATAGAATACATATTACAATAATTTAATTACTGAGAACAAAAAAAAAATTGCAGTAAAAACTTGGGCTTCATCCTAGGAACCAATATCAAATATAGAAAATTAACCCTTTGACTGTTGCATCCCCAAATCCTGAAGTGCCTCCTCCTGGTGTTGCAAAATATTTGAAAAAAAAAAAAAAATTCTTATGAAATGATAGAGAATCTTTTCTCGATGATAATGACACCAAAAGTACGAAATTTGATGAAAAACTTACGGAATTATGCTCTCGCGAAGTTAGCGTCCTTGGCGACATTTATGCATTGGCGATTTAGCCCACTTTGAGCCCTATTTTTGGCCAATTCCATTGTTCCAGCCAACAAACTCATAGCTATTTCTTTAGAACTCCATTTGTTCTATCGATTGAGTACAAGAAACCACCCATTTACTGATTTCAGCTACCTAATAAAGTGGTCAGAAATTGGCAATTTGGCCAATTTCATGCAAATTAAAAATGTCAATTTCAAAATAGGGTCCAGAATAAACAATGCAAACATTCCTGGCACTAAAGTAACAGTTTCTCTGTTCCTCAGTCACGTCTCCAGGCTCCTGTTATAATACTCTTGCTTTCTATTTTGCATTTTTATTACTATTATGCAGACAACTGCAATATTGTAATAATTGTATAAATAGCGTCAACCCATTCGTGACTGCATATTAGAATAGCTAGTTGGACATTTATTGGACAGTGACATCATTTGTTTACTCTTGAACATTGGCAAAAATCGAACACTTCTGCCACTTTGAGTTCCATTTCAAGATCCTTTTCATAGTAAAACCAATCAAAATCACTTCTATTTCTATAATACATGTATGTTTTCCATTATATCAAATGAGACCAAGAAAAGAATACAACCATAAATACTATACGAAAATACACCTCAAAGTCTGAGTTTTAATTGAAAAACACGGTTGGAGTTTTTTTTTTTATTATGTACTGCGTGCTGCAGGATTTTTTTTTTTTTTGTACTGCGCACACTGACCACACAGACCCATTCTCTCACATGTGGGCCTACCAGCTTTCTCCTGCTTGATTTGAAGCCACTAGAATTTTTGAATATATATACGTCAAACACATTGGCTCATGAGACATATATATACGACCGAAACAGTCAACAGGTTAAAGAAGTGAATGCACGAATCAATGGAATTGCATTGTATTGAAAAAGTTTTGTTCATGCATGTGTTTGTATGTCTATATTCATATTCACATTATTTCTTATGTTTTGCAGGTTCTGCACGAAACATTACTGTCAAAATTCAGTTTATGGCGGGAGAAGATGAGCTGGCGGCTATGTCGGTCATCTTCGGTAAATCTTCATGTCCAGAGTTCACAACAGAGGCTCACACTGCAGTCACCTACCACAACAAGTCACCAGATTTCTATGATGAGTTCAAGGTCAAGTTACCAGCTGTGCTTGGAGACCAGCATCACATTCTCTTCACATTTTATCACATTTCATGCCAGAAGAAAAATGAAGAGAAGACCATTGAATCTCCTGTTGGCTACACTGTAAGTAAAGGTGGTGGTGCTTAACCCTTTCAGGGTCCGTGCCGTAGATTTACGGCTTTACGTTCAGGGTCCAAACCGTAGATCTACACCAAAATTCTAGCAGCGCCAAATTTAGCGCGAAAAGGCTGGTAGGCCTACATGTGAGAGAACGGGTCTGTGTGGTGTGTGTTCGCCATAAAAAAAATTCTAGCCGCCCGCATAGCATTGTGGGAATGCCGGCTCAGTTACCTTTGTTCACCATGCCTCGTTGCAAGGCAGCTCTCACTCCAAGGAAAATTGGGACTCTCCTCTTCCTATCTGATAGTTCTGACTAGGATGGAAGTGGAAATGATGACGAATTCTTTGGCTTTGATCAGTTAGCGACCGAAAGGAATGACCAGGATATCGATAATAGTGCAGAAAACCCTGATGATCCTCAACCTTCTACCTCTGGTGTGGGCACTCCTCAGTCATGTTCAGTTGTACCTCATCGCAAGAGAAAACTATTATTTTCGCGTGGCCAGGCCTCTGACTTCAGTAATGATGATGATAGTGACGTAGATTGTGATTTTATTGCTCTTGACGATCATTCGAATAGTGATGGTGAGGAAACATATTCACCAGTGAAGCGTCGGTATATACGCCGCCGCATGTGCTCGGGTAGTGTTCCCTATGTAGTGCCCAGAGGACGGAGTACATCCCGGAGTACATCCTGGAGTATATCCCATGGCCCTACACCAGGAATAGACAGTGAAAGTGAGGATGATGTGGCTACACTTGGCATGGATAGACCAGGTAGTGGTAGTGGTTATGTTAGTGCCATGGCCATGCATGACTCGCCAGCCCAGTCTGGGACCCACGCTGCTGACTCTTCAGTTCAAGGACAAAGCGGAGCATGAGCCACCAGCCCACCACAACCACAACTACCAGCACAACCAGCTTATGATGTCCAGTATCCACCAGCAAGCCATATCTGGGATTGGCAGCAAAATCCCAATTTTGTTCCCAAGCTCCACCAGTTTGATGACTCTCAAAGTGGAATTCTACCTACTTGTCCCCTTGGAACCACTGCCAATGAACTGGAATTCTTTGAACTATTCTTTCACCAGCCCTTGATGGAAACTATTGTCAGGGAAAGTAACAAGTATTTTGAGTACACCATGGCAAATACGATGATATCACCACAGTCAAGACTACACCGGTGGAAAGAGACAACTGTTGCAGAAATGTATTTGCTTTTTGCAACAGTAATGCTTATGCCTCATGTCTATAAGCATAATATAAAATCATACTGGTCCACAGGTCGGCTAATTTGTACCCCAGTCTTCAGTGAAATCATCCCAGTGAACAGGTTTATCTTACTGTTACGTATGTTGCACTTCTCTGACAAAACCAGGCCTGACAGAAGTGACAGGTTATACAAGATTAGAAATGTTTTTATGTATCTCAAACAAAAGTTCAACATGTACTTTTATCCATTCAAGAATCTTATACTTGACGAGTCTTTGATTTTGTTCAAAGGTAGACTGTCATTCAAACAGTATATACCGAGCAAGAGGAAACGCTTTGGTATAAAACTGTTTGTACTCTGTGACAGTGGCCTGGTATTGGATATTGTTGTATACACAGGAAGTAAAACATTGAAAGATACCAGGATGTTATTGGGTATCTCAGGTGATGTAGTGAGATGCATGATGGCACCTTATCTTGGTAAAGGGCATACATTATATACTGATAACTGGTACACAAGCTCCTTTACTCAGTGATTTCTTGCGAGTGTACAAGACAGATGTGTGTGGCACAGTGCGTTCTAATCGTAAACATATGCCCAGGTTTAACACAGGCACTCGTGGTGAAGAGGTGAAGGTGTTTACTGCCAATGATATGGCATTACGGTGGCATGACAAACGAGATGTCACATTGTTGGCAACCATTCACCATAACGAAATGCAAGACAGTGGCAAAGTTGATAGAGTGACTAATGAACATATTCGAAAACCAGTGACAGTGATTGATTATACACAAAACATGTGCTTGGTTGACAAATGTGATATGCAGATTGGCTTTGTTGATTGCGTTCTTAAGAGTTACAAGTGGCATATGAAACTTCCATCTCATGGACATTTCAGTGCTCAATGCATATAATATGTACCAAGTGAAGACTTGCAACAGACCACCGTATGGTGAATTTTGTTTGTCTGTTGTCAGACAATTCATAATGAAATAGTACCAGGTAACAACACCTGCTATACAAAACCGTCCTCGAACTCCTCAGGATATACCCAAGCGTTTGAGGAGGGAAGGTGATCACTTCATAATACAACTTCCTGCAACTTAAGAAATTTGCTCAGAAGAGATGTGTTGTCTGTGCACAAACAAAACGACGGCAACAAAGACGCAAAGACACTCGGTTTATGTGCGAGGAATGAAAGGTACCTCTGTGCATGGTGCCTTGTTTCAAGGAGTTCCACAAGCTGCAGCAGTTCTAAAAACATGTCCAGTGATTGTACTTATGTAAATATATGATAGAACATTAGTATTATACAAGATTTGTGCATGTTTATTGTAATAAACAAAAGCGGTAAACAATATTATTATAATAACTTTAGTGCTGTTGGAGTGTGAGCAAAGTAACATTTATGAAGGGATTCAGGGAAACCGGCAGGCCGGACTTGAGTCCTGGAGATGGGAAGTACAGTGCCTGCACTCTGAAGGAGGGGTGTTAATGTTGCAGTTTAAAAACTGTAGTGTAAAGCACCCTTCTGGCAAGACAGTGATGGAGTGAATGATGGTGAAAGTTTTTCTTTTTCGGGCCACCCTGCCTTGGTGGGAATCGGCCGGTGTGATAATAAAAAAAAAATAAAAACTTTAGTGCGTTTATTGTGTTCAATACAATGAGTTTATATATATACATTATATACAGTATTGGTCTCTAAGGCCCCAAATGTTACTAGGAAAAAAAATTAGAAAAGAAAAGAAAAAATATAAAAAAACGTAAAATAAAGAAATGCGAGTTTGTGGAAATTGTCAATGTTGCCGCCACCTGGTCATTTTGGGTCAACTTCTCTCCACTGTATCTCAGTAAGTACTGATCAGAATTTTTTTTTTTGCTTTATTACCTTCACAAAAATATACTCCTTAATTCTGTAAGAAAAAAATCTTTTTTTTTTTTTTTTTTTTTTTTTTTTTTTTTTTTTTTTTTTTTTTTTTCAAAATTTTTTGGGCACTGGGGCACCCTGCCGATTTTGCCCTTGGACCCTGAAAGGGTTGAGGTGTTCTCATAGATATTTAATGTTGAGTACTATCTCTTGATAATGTTTCAACATAGTTTGGTAATGTTTCATTATAACCTGGTAATCCATGGTGAAACAATTCTACTGTTGTATTTTGTCTTGTTAATTTTTAGAAGTTTCATTGATTAACAAGTAAAGCCTAAGAAAATTTTAAAGATATATTATTGCCTTGTTGATGATTACATTTTATTATCCAAAAGTAATGGTGGTAGCAAAATGCCTGTACAGTAGGGCCTCACTTATACGGCAGGTTAGGTTCCTGGCTACTGCCGTAAAGTGGAACACCCTTTTTTTTCCACTTATAAATGCATAGAAATACTAGATAACAAGTTTACACTAATATATATTAAGTTAGCAATAGAACTAGACATAAAAAACAATAAAAAAGTAAAATACACATATATTACACTCATTACTTACCTTAAGAGATTTGTAGTCTTGATCTAAGGTGAGATGAGTAGTATTTATTGTAAGAAATCAAGTGTGGTATGTATGGTAGCCAGCCAAGCTACCATACCAGGCAAGTAAGTAATATTCACTGACATTTAAACATCCCAGAGCTATAAAATGCATACACAGTTCACTCATAACTTAAAATATTTGTAGTCTTAGTGTAAGGTCAGAGGTGAGTAAAAGAGATAAAATGAATAAATGAGAGAGAGAGAGAGAATGAGTACATGAGAGAGGACACTCGCGGAGTTATGTAAACAAACCAGGTGTATAGGGTCAGAGGTGAGTAAAAGAGATAAAATGAATAAATGAGAGAGAGAGAGAATGAGTACATGAGAGAGGACACTCGCGGAGTTATGTAAACAAACCAGGTGTATAGGGTCAGAGGTGAGTAAAAGAGATAAAATGAATAAATGAGAGAGAGAGAGAATGAGTACATGAGAGAGGACACTCGCGGAGTTATGTAAACAAACCAGGCGTACGCGAGTTTTGTAAATAAGCCAGGGAAACATGTCTGGTTTGTGTACAAGTTGCATCGTATACAAGGTGTGTTTATGTTGATGTGGTAGAATAAATAAAGAGGAACACTCCCATTCTCGTGTAACACCATTTTTAGAAGAAATGATGCTCTGAGTGAAGGTATACGAAAGGAATAATTTTCTACAGTTACCCCCAGTAACACATTTTCTCTTATGTTGGACTAGAGAAAACGTTATTCTTGCCATCACTCGTACAAGTTGTCTGGCTAACACATCTCATATTTATGTTTATATATTCTTCTGTGGGTGTATTTATCATGTATATATGTTACAAATCTTGTTTATTATATAATTTTGAAAAATATCATAGATGGATTAATGAAAATGTGTATATTAACGTAATATATGACATTTAATTAGACTTGGTGATTATTATTGAGTACAGTGGACCCCCGGTTTACGATATTATTTCATTCCAGAAGTATGTTCAGGTGCCAGTACTGAACGAATTTGTTCCCTTAAGGAATATTGTGAATTAGATTAGTCCATTTCAGATCCCCAAACATGCACGTACAAACGCACTTACATAAATACACTTAACATAATTGGTCGCATTGGGAGGTGATCGTAAAGCAGGGGTCCACTGTATTATTATTATCATTACAGTGGACCCCCGCATAACGATATTAATCCGTTCCTGAGAGCTCATTGTTGTGTGAAATTATCTTTATGTGAATGAATTTTCTCTATAAGAAATAATGGAAATCAAATTAATCCATGCAAGACACCCCAAAGTATGAAAAAAAAAATTTTTTACCACATGAAATATTAATTTTAATACACATTCTGTGATTTGAAATATATGAGTTTTCCACTCATCCATAAATTGATAGAAAAAAGCTGAATACATATGGCAAAAACTAAATGAGAAATATATAATGTGTTTGAATATTTACAATATTACTAGGTAGTAGGTTGGTAGACAGCAACTGCAGGGAGGTACTACCGTCCTGTCAAGTAGAGTGTAAAATGGAAGCCTATAATTGTTTTACGTGAAAGTAGGATTGCTGGTGTATTTTTTCTGTCTCATAAACATGCAAGATTTCAGGTATGTCTTGCTACTTCTACTTACACTTAGGTCACACTACACATGCATGTACAAGCATATACGTATATGAACACCGCTCTTGGTTTTCTTCTATTTTCTTGCTAGTTCTTATTCTTGTTTGTTTCCTCTTATATCCATGGGGAAGTGGAACAAAATTCTTCCTCCGTAAGCCATGTGTGTTGTAAGAGACGACTAAAATGCCAGAAGCAAGGGGCTAGTAATCCGTTATCCTGTATATATTAATAAGGTAGTAGGTTGGTAGACAGCAACCACCCAGGGAAGTACTACCGTCCTGCCAGATGACTGTGAAACAAAAACCTGTAACTGTTTTGCATGATGGTAGGATTGCTGGTTTCCTTTTCTGTCTCATAAACACGCTAAGATAACAGGGATATCTTGCTACTCCTACTTACACTTTGGTCACACTTCACAGACACGCACATGCATATATATATATACATACATCTAGGTTTTTCTCCTTTTTCTAAATAGCTCTTGTTCTTTTTTATTTCTTCTATTGTCCATGGGGAAGTGGAAAAGAATCTTTCCTCCGTAAGCCATGCGTGTCGTATGAGGCGACTAAAATGCCGGGAGCAATGGGCTAGTAACCCCTTCTCCTGTATACAATTACTAAAAAAGAGAAGAAGAAAAACTTTATAAAACTGGGTTGCTTAAATGTGCGTGGATGTAGTGCGGATGACAAGAAACAGATGATTGCTGATGTTATGAATGAAAAGAAGTTGGATGTCCTGGCCCTAAGCGAAACAAAGCTGAAGGGGGTAGGAGAGTTTCAGTGGGGGGAAATAAATGGGATTAAATCTGGAGTATCTGAGAGAGTTAGAGCAAAGGAAGGGGTAGCAGTAATGTTAAATGATCAGTTATGGAAGGAGAAAAGAGAATATGAATGTGTAAATTCAAGAATTATGTGGATTAAAGTAAAGGTTGGATGCGAGAAGTGGGTCATAATAAGCGTGTATGCACCTGGAGAAGAGAGGAATGCAGAGGAGAGAGAGAGATTTTGGGAGATGTTAAGTGAATGTATAGGAGCCTTTGAACCAAGTGAGAGAGTAATTGTGGTAGGGGACTTGAATGCTAAAGTAGGAGAAACTTTTAGAGAGGGTGTGGTAGGTAAGTTTGGGGTGCCAGGTGTAAATGATAATGGGAGCCCTTTGATTGAACTTTGTATAGAAAGGGGTTTAGTTATAGGTAATACATATTTTAAGAAAAAGAGGATAAATAAGTATACACGATATGATGTAGGGCGAAATGACAGTAGTTTGTTGGATTATGTATTGGTAGATAAAAGACTGTTGAGTAGACTTCAGGATGTACATGTTTATAGAGGGGCCACAGATATATCAGATCACTTTCTAGTTGTAGCTACACTGAGAGTAAAAGGTAGATGGGATACAAGGAGAATAGAAGCATCAGGGAAGAGAGAGGTGAAGGTTTATAAACTAAAAGAGGAGGCAGTTAGGGTAAGATATAAACAGCTATTGGAGGATAGATGGGCTAATGAGAGCATAGGCAATGGGGTCGAAGAGGTATGGGGTAGGTTTAAAAATGTAGTGTTAGAGTGTTCAGCAGAAGTTTGTGGTTACAGGAAAGTGGGTGCAGGAGGGAAGAGGAGCGATTGGTGGAATGATGATGTAAAGAGAGTAGTAAGGGAGAAAAAGTTAGCATATGAGAAGTTTTTACAAAGTAGAAGTGATGCAAGGAGGGAAGAGTATATGGAGAAAAAGAGAGAAGTTAAGAGAGTGGTGAAGCAATGTAAAAAGAGAGCAAATGAGAGAGTGGGTGAGATGTTATCAACAAATTTTGTTGAAAATAAGAAAAAGTTTTGGAGTGAGATTAACAAGTTAAGAAAGCCTAGAGAACAAATGGATTTGTCAGTTAAAAATAGGAGAGGAGAGTTATTAAATGGAGAGTTAGAGGTATTGGGAAGATGGAAGGAATATTTTGAGGAATTGTTAAATGTTGATGAAGATAGGGAAGCTGTGATTTCGTGTATAGGGCAAGGAGGAATAACATCTTGTAGGAGTGAGGAAGAGCCAGTTGTGAGTGTGGGGGAAGTTCGTGAGGCAGTAGGTAAAATGAAAGGGGGTAAGGCAGCCGGGATTGATGGGATAAAGATAGAAATGTTAAAAGCAGGTGGGGATATAGTTTTGGAGTGGTTGGTGCAATTATTTAATAAATGTATGGAAGAGGGTAAGGTACCTAGGGATTGGCAGAGAGCATGCATAGTTCCTTTGTATAAAGGCAAAGGGGATAAAAGAGAGTGCAAAAATTATAG
The DNA here is from genome assembly GCF_038502225.1 of Cherax quadricarinatus. Lineage (NCBI taxonomy): Eukaryota > Metazoa > Arthropoda > Malacostraca > Decapoda > Parastacidae > Cherax > Cherax quadricarinatus. The sequence goes on along the minus strand of NC_091309.1, from coordinate 36,273,211 downwards.
GGGGATAAGTCTGTTGAGTGTACCTGGTAAAGTGTATGGTAGAGTTATAATTGAAAGAATTGAGAGTAAGACGGAGAATAGGATAGCAGATGAACAAGGAGGCTTTAGGAAAGGTAGGGGGTGTGTGGACCAGGTGTTTACAGTGAAACATATAAGTGAACAGTATTTAGATAAGGCTAAAGAGGTCTTTGTGGCATTTATGGATTTGGAAAAGGCGTATGACAGGGTGGATAGGGGGGCAATGTGGCAGATGTTGCAAGTGTATGGTGTAGGAGGTAGGTTACTGAAAGCAGTGAAGAGTTTTTACGAGGATAGTGAGGCTCAAGTTAGAGTATGTAGGAAAGAGGGAAATTTTTTCCCAGTAAAAGTAGGCCTTAGACAAGGATGTGTGATGTCACCGTGGTTGTTTAATATATTTATAGATGGGGTTGTAAGAGAAGTAAATGCGAGGGTCTTGGCAAGAGGCGTGGAGTTAAAAGATAAAGAATCACACACAAAGTGGGAGTTGTCACAGCTGCTCTTTGCCGATGACACTGTGCTCTTGGGAGATTCTGAAGAGAAGTTGCAGAGATTGGTGGATGAATTTGGTAGGGTGTGCAAAAGAAGAAAATTAAAGGTGAATACAGGAAAGAGTAAGGTTATGAGGATAACAAAAAGATTAGGTGATGAAAGATTGAATATCAGATTGGAGGGAGAGAGTATGGAGGAGGTGAACGTATTCAGATATTTGGGAGTGGACGTGTCAGCGGATGGGTCTATGAAAGATGAGGTGAATCATAGAATTGATGAGGGAAAAAGAGTGAGTGGTGCACTTAGGAGTCTGTGGAGACAAAGAACTTTGTCCTTGGAGGCAAAGAGGGGAATGTATGAGAGTATAGTTTTACCAACGCTCTTATATGGGTGTGAAGCGTGGGTGATGAATGTTGCAGCGAGGAGAAGGCTGGAGGCAGTGGAGATGTCATGTCTGAGGGCAATGTGTGGTGTGAATATAATGCAGAGAATTCGTAGTTTGGAAGTTAGGAGGAGGTGCGGGATTACCAAAACTGTTGTCCAGAGGGCTGAGGAAGGGTTGTTGAGGTGGTTCGGACATGTAGAGAGAATGGAGCGAAACAGAATGACTTCAAGAGTGTATCAGTCTGTAGTGGAAGGAAGGCGGGGTAGGGGTCGGCCTAGGAAGGGTTGGAGGGAGGGGGTAAAGGAGGTTTTGTGTGCGAGGGGCTTGGACTTCCAGCAGGCATGCGTGAGCGTGTTTGATAGGAGTGAATGGAGACAAATGGTTTTTAATACTTGACGTGCTGTTGGAGTGTGAGCAAAGTAACATTTATGAAGGGATTCAGGGAAACCGGCAGGCCGGACTTGAGTCCTGGAGATGGGAAGTACAGTGCCTGCACTCTGAAGGAGGGGTGTTAATGTTGCAGTTTAAAAACTGTAGTGTAAAGCACCCTTCTGGCAAGACAGTGATGGAGTGAATGATGGTGAAAGTTTTTCTTTTTCGGGCCACCCTGCCTTGGTGGGAATCGGCCGGTGTGATAATAAAAAAAAAAAAATAAAAAGAGAAACTTTTGTTTTACTTTTTGGGCCACCCTGCTTCGGTGGGATACGGCTGGTGCATTGAAAGAGAGAGATTTATAATATTTGTATCTGCTTATCAGCATTTACAAGAAAGTACATAAATACTGGTAGTTTAAAATTCCCTTATTCGTAAGTGTGGGTGTTTATATGTCAAGGCTCTTGTATTTATATTGTTAGTACACTAATAATACATGTTTTGCTAGTGTAGTATATGTATTAACAAAATTGGCGAGAAGGCTAATGTGTGTTTTGAGAAATGACAAAATTTAAAGATAGTTATTTGATAGTGTTTTGTCTGGTTACCATACTAGAGCAGCAGGTATCGATAAAGGCTATAGTGCCAGCCAGCGATAAAGTTTAGAACTTACAGAGTAGCAAGTAAGTTAAGCGAGTAAGCGATAGAAAAACGACACGAAAGCAACTCTCCAATGTTGTTGGATGTGTATCGGGCCAATGAACATACTCCAGCCTGCTACGTATCTTCCACCACCCTAAACCTCTGCCAGCATCTCCTCCATCAAACTAACTAATTAAACTAACATCTCCTCCAAGGTAAGTGTAAATATAAAAGTGTAAGTATAAAAGTAAATATAAGTGTAAATATAAAAGGACCCCAATGGAAATACGTAAGTCACTCTGACTTTTTTGGGTTATCCTAGGTAATTTACACACATGCTGTAACTGTATTTGTGTATACCTGAATAAACTTATCTATAAATTAAAATGTAAATATTTCTTATATATAAATTAAAATGTAATTTTTTTTTTTCAACAAGTCGGCCGTCTCCCACTGAGGCAGGGTGACCCAAAAAAGAAAGAAAATCCCCAAAAAGAAAATACTTTCATCATCATTCAACACTTTCACCACACTCACACATTATCACTGTTTGTGCAGAGGTACTCAGAATACAACACTTTAGAAGCATATACGTATAAAGATACACATATCCCTCCAAACTGCCAATATCCCAAACCCCTCTTTTAAAGTGCAGGCATTGTACTTCCCATTTCCAGGACTCAAGTCCGACTATATGAAAATAACCGGTTTCCCTGAATCCCTTCACTAAATATTACCCTGCTCACACTCCAACAGATCGTCAGGTCCCAAGTATCATTCGTCTCCATTCACTCCTATCTAACGCTCACACACGCTTGCTGGAAGTCCAGGCCCCTCGCCCACAAAACCTCCTTGACCCCCTCTCTCCAACCCTTTCGAGGACGACCCCTACCCCTCCTTCCTTCCCCTATAGATTTATATGCTTTCCATGTCATTCTACTTTGATCCATTCTCTCTAAATGACCAAACCACCTCAACAACCCCTCTTCTGCCCTCTGACTAATGCTTTTATTAACTCCACACCTTCTCCTAATTTCCACACTCCGAATTTTCTGCATAATATTTACACCACACATTGCCCTTAGACAGGACATCTCCACTGCCTCCAACCGTCTCCTTGCTGCTGCATTTACCACCCAAGCTTCACATCCATATAAGAGTGTTGGTACCACTATACTTTCATACATTCCCTTCTTTGCCTCCATAGATAGCGTTTTTTGACTCCACATATACCTCAACGCACCACTCACCTTTTTTCCCCTCATCAATTCTATGATTAACCTCATCCTTCATAAATCCATCCGCCGACATGTCAACTCCCAAGTATCTGAAAACATTCACTTCTTCCATACTCCTCCTCCCCAATTTGATATCCAATTTTTCTTTATCTAAATCATTTGATACCCTCATCACTTTACTCTTTTCTATGTTCACTTTCAACTTTCTACCTTTACACACATTCCCAAACTCATCCACTAACCTTTGCAATTTTTCTTTAGAATCTCCCATAAGCACAGTATCATCAGCAAAAAGTAACTGTGTCAATTCCCATTTTGAATTTGATTCCCCATAATTTAATCCCACCCCTCTCCCGAACACCCTAGCATTTACTTCTTTTACAACCCCATCTATAAATATATTAAACAACCATGGTGACATTACACATCCCTGTCTAAGACCTACTTTTACCGGGAAGTATTCTCCCTCTCTTCTACACACCATAACCTGAGCCTCACTATCCTCATAAAAACTCCTAACAGCATTTAGTAACTTACCACCTATTCCATATACAGCAGGGCCCCGCTTTACGGCGTTTCACTTCACGGCGTTCCGCTAATACGGTCATTTCAAATTATGACCAAAACTCGCTATACGGCTCCCCCACCTGACTTTCTAATACGGTCACCGCGCACCACCCTGTTTGTTTACATTCTCCGTGAGCTCAGTAAGCACTAAGTCTCTCTATTTTGTCTGGAAACTCCAAAATTTCAAATGTTTTTAAAAGTTATTTCATATTTTATATATACTCTGATAATTATACGTATGTATACCTGTACCTAAATAAGCTTACATACTGTGCTGGCATGCAGGTACACATTAAAATCAGTAAGAGTGTCTTACGTCTCCAGACGTCATATTAGTAATGATAATAATAATCATCGAGTCTCATTTAAATGTCGTATATTACGTTAATATACACATTTTCATTAATCCATCTATGATATTTTTTCAAAATTATATAATAAACACGATGCATAACATATAAATAAGATAAATACACCCCACAGTAGAATAAATAAACATAAATGTGAGATGTGGTAGCAGACGACTTGCACAAGTGACGCCATATTAGAAATAATAATAATAATCACCGAGTCTCATTAAATGTCGTATATTACGTTAATATACACATTTTCATTAATCCATCCATGATATTTTTTTCAAAATTATATAATAAACACGATACATAACATAAAAAGATGATAATTACACCCCACAATAGAATAAATAAACATAAATATGAGATGTGGTAGCCAGATAACTTGTACAAGTGACGGCAAGAATAACATTTTCTCTAATCTAACATAAGAGAAAATGTGTTACTGTGGGTAACTGTAGAAAATTATTCCTTTCGTATGTATGTAAGTTTATTCAGGTATACACAAATACAGTTACATAGAGTATCATACATAATATGTGTGTAGAGAACCTAGGATAACCCAAAAAAGTCAGTGACTTATTTCCATTGCCTTCACTCAGAGCCTCATTTCTTCTCAAAATGATGTTACATGAGAAGGGAGTGTTCTTCTTTATTTATTCTACCGTATCAATGTAGAGACAACCTGTACACAATGTAACTTGTACACAAACCAGACGTGTACACTTTGTTTACAAAACTTACCTTCGCCTGGTTTGTTTACATAACTCTGCTCCTGTCCTCTCTCATGCACTCATTCTTTCTCTCTCTCATTTATTCGTTTTCTCATTTACTTACTCCTGACCCTACATTAAGACTACAAATATTTTAAGGTAAGTAATGAGTGAACTGTATATACATTTTATTGCTCTGGGATGCTTAAATATCATAGAATAGTATGTGTGGGTGGGTTGGCCAGGTATGGTAGCCCAGCTGACTACCATACATACCGCACTTGATTTTTTACAATAAATACTACTTATCTCACCCTATATTTTAAGGTAAGTAATGAGTGAACTGCATATGCATTTTATCGCTCTGGGATGCCTAAATATCATAGAATAGTATGTGTGGGTGGGGTGGCCTGGTAAGGTAGCCTGGCTGACTACCATACATACCACACTTGATTTCTTAAAATAAATACTACTTGTCTCACCCTAGATTAAGACTATAAATATTTTAAGGTAAGTAATGAGTGCACTATGTGTGTATTGTACTTTTTTATTGTTTTTTGATGCCTGGTTCTATTGCTAACTTAATATATGTTAGTGTAAACTTGTTATCTAGTGTTTGTATGCATTTATAAGTGGAAAAAAAGGGTGTTCCACTTTACGGCGGTTTCCGCTTTACGGCGGTAGCCTGGAACCTAACCTGCCGTATAAGTGGGGCCCTGCTGTACTTGCAACATCTGCCACATTGCTCCTTTATCCACTCTATCATATGCCTTTTCTAAATTCATAAATGCAATAAAAACTTCCCTACCTTTATCTAAATACTGTTCACATATATGCTTCAATGTAAACACTTGATCTACACATCCCCTACCCACTCTGAAGCCTCCTTGCTCATCTGCAATCCTACATTCTGTCTTACCTCTAATTCTTTCAATTATAACCCTACCGTATACTTTTCCTGGTATACTCAGTAAACTTATTCCTCTATAATTTTTACAATCTCTTTTGTCCCCTTTCCCTTTATATAAAGGAATTATACATGCTCTCCGCCAATCCCTAGGTACCTTCCCCTCTTTCATACATTTATTAAACAAAAGTACCAACCACTCCAACACTATATCCCCCCTGCTTTTAACTTTTCTGTCATGATCCCATCAGTTCCAGCTACTTTACCCCCTTTCACTCTACATAATGCCTCACGTACCTCCACCACACTTACATTCTGCTCTTCTTCACTCCTAAAAGATGGTATACCTCCCTGACCAGTGCATGAAATTACCGCCTCCCTTTCTTCCTCAACATTTAAAAGATTCTTAAAATATTCTCGCCATCTACCTAATACCTCCCTCTCCCCATCTACTAACTCCCCTACTCTGTTTTTAACTGACAAATCCATACTTTCCCTAGGCTTTCTTAACTTGTTTAACTTACTCCAAAATTTTTTCTTATTTTCATTAAAATTTCTTGACAGTGCCTCTCCCACTCTATCATCTGCTCTCCTTTTGCATTCTCTCACCACTCTCTTCACCATTCTTTTACTCTCCATGTACTCTGCTCTTCTTATAACACTTCTGCTTTGTAAAAACCTCTCATAAGCTACCTTTTTCTCTTTTATCACACCCTTTACTTCATCATTCCACCAATCACTCCTCTTTCCTCCTGCCCCCACCCTCCTATAACCACAAGCTTCTGCCCCACATTCTAATACTGCATTTTTAAAACTATTCCAACCCTCTTCAACCCCCCCACTACTCATCTTTGCACTAGCCCACCTTTCTGCCAATAGTCGCTTATATCTCACCCGAACTTCCTCCTTCCTTAGTTTATACACTTTCACCTCCCTCTTACTTGTTGTTGCCACCTTCCTCTTTTCCCATCTACCTCTTACTCTAACTGTAGCTGCAACTAAATAATGATCCGATATCTCAGTTGCCCCTCTATAAACATGTACATCCTGGAGCCTACCCATCAACCTTTTATCCACCAATACATAATCTAACAAACTACTTTCATTATGTGCTACATCATACCTTGTATATTTATTTATCCTCTTTTTCATAAAATATGTATTACTTATTACCAAATTTCTTTCTACACATAGCTCAATTAAAGGCTCCCCATTTACATTTACCCCTGGCACCCCAAATTTACTTACTACTCCCTCCATAACATTTTTACCCACTTTAGCATTGAAATCCCCAACCACCATTACTCTCACACTTGATTCAAAACTCCCCACGCATTCACTCAACATTTCCCAAAATCTCTCTCTCTCTCCTCTACACTTCTCTCTTCTCCAGGTGCATACACGCTTACTATAACCCACTTTTCACATCCAATCTTTATTTTACTCTACATAATCCTTGAATTAATACATTTGTAGTCCCTCTTTTCCTGCCATAGCTTATCCTTCAACATTATTGCTACTCCTTCTTTAGCTCTAACTCTATTTGAAACCCCTGACCTAATCCCATTTATTCCTCTCCATTGAAACTCTCCCACCCCCTTCAGCTTTGTTTCACTTAAAGCCAGGACATTCAGTTTCTTCTCATTCATAACATCCACAATCATCTCTTTCTTATCATTTGCACAACATCCACACACATTCAGACTTCCCACTTTGACAATTTTCTTCTTATTCTTTTTAGTAATCTTTACAGGAAAAGAGGTTACTAGCCTATTGTTCCAGGCGTTTTAGTTGACTTTTACAACGCACATGGCTTACGGAGGAAAGATTCTTATTCCACTTCCCCATGGATATAAAAAGAAAAGTAATAAGACCAAGAACTATTAAGATAAAATCAAAGAAAACTCAGATGAGTGTGTATAAATAAACGTGTACATGTATGTGTAGTGTGACCTAAGTGTAAGTAGAAGTAGCAAGACATGCCTGTAATCTTGCATACTTATGAGACAGACAAAAGACACCAGCAATCCTACCATCATGTAAAACAATTACAGGCTTTCGTTTTACATTCACTTGGCAGGACGGTAGTACCTCCCTGGGTGGTTGCTGTCTACCAACCTACTACAGTAAAATGTAAATATTTCTTGTTTATAAATTACGTACATATATTGTTTGTGGATAGTGGTGGTGACAGAGGCCTCCTTCACCACTAATATGTACGGCTTCTCTCAGTGGCCATTATAAACCCAACAACAACAACAATTACTCCTCACATACATTATGACATATTTTATTCACTCTAGAGTATATATCATGTGTCTATGTTTTTAATATTGTTTATTATGTCATATTAGATGAATTGTGATAGATAAATAATCCGTATAGATATTAGTGTCATAATGAAGCATAATAAACTCGCCTTCCTCTCGCCTCCTACATGCCTGCTACACTCCCTGCATGCCTGCTACACTCCCAGCATGCCTGCTACACTCCCTGCATGCCTGCTACACTCCCAGCATGCCTGCTACACTCCCAGCATGCCTGCTACACTCCCAGCATGCCTGCTACACTCCCAGCATGCCTGCTACACTCCCAGCATGCCTGCTACACTCCCAGCATGCCTGCTACACTCCCTGCATGCCTGCTACACTCCCAACATGCCTGATACACTCCCAGCATGCCTGCTACACTCCCTGCATGCCTGCTACACTCCCAGCATGCCTGCTACACTCCCAGCATGCCTGCTACACTCCCAGCATGCCTGCTACACTCCCAGCATGCCTGCTACACTCCCAGCATGCCTGCTACACTCCCAGCATGCCTGCTACACTCCCAGCATGCCTGCCACACTCCCAGCATGCCTGCTACACTCCCAGCATGCCTGCTACACTCCCAGCATGCCTGCTACACTCCCAGCATGCCTGCTACACTCCCAGCATGCCTGCCACACTCCCAGCATGCCTGCTACACTCCCAGCATGCCTGCTACACTCCCAGCATGCCTGCTACACTCCCAGCATGCCTGCTACACTCCCAGCATGCCTGCTACACTCCCAGCATGCCTGCTACACTCCCAGCATGCGTGCTACACTCCCAGCATGTCTGCTACACTCCCAGCATGCCTGCTACACTCCCAGCATGCCTGCCACACTCCCAGCATGCCTGCTACACTCCCAGCATGCCTGCTACACTCCCAGCATGCCTGCTACACTCCCAGCATGCCTGCTACACTCCCAGCATGCCTGCTACACTCCCAGCATGCCTGCTACACTCCCAGCATGCCTGCTACACTCCCAGCATGCCTGCTACACTCCCAGCATGCCTGCTACACTCCCAGCATGCCTGCTACACTCCCAGCATGCCTGCTACACTCCCTGCATATCTATTACACTCCCTGCATATCTATTACACTCCCAGCATCTCTGCTACACTCCCAGCATGCCTGCTATACTTCCTGCATGCCTCCTACACTCCCTGCATGTCTGCTACACTCCAAACTATGTAATTAAACTAACATCTCCTCCAAGGTAAGTGCAAATATTTCTTATTTATAAATTAAAATGTAAATATTTCTTATTTATAAATTAAAATGTAAATATTTCTTATTTATAAATTAAAATGTAAATATTTCTTATTTATAAATTAAAATGTAAATATTTCTTATTTATAAATTAAAATGTAAATATTTCTTATTTACAAATTACGTACATATATTGTTTGTGATAAAAGAGAAAAAGGTAGCTTATGAGAGGTTTTTAGAAAGCAGACGTGTTATAAGAAGAGCAGAGTATATGGAGAGTAAAAGAAAGGTGAAGAGAGTGGTGAGAGAGTGCAAAAGGAGAGCAGATGATAGAGTGGGAGAGGCACTGTCAAGAAATTTTAATGAAAATAAGAAAAAATTTTGGAGTGAGTTAAACAAGTTAAGAAAGGCTAGGGAAAGTATGGAGTTGTCAGTTAAAAACAGAGTAGGGGAGTTAGTAGATGGGGAGAGGGAGGTATTAGGTAGATGGCGAGAATATTTTGAGGAACTTTTAAATGTTGAGGAAGAAAGGGAGGCTGTAATTTCATGCACTGGCCAGGGAGGTATACCATCTTTTAGGAGTGAAGAAGAGCAGAATGTAAGTGTGGGGGAGGTACGTGAGGCATTATGTAGAATGAAAGGGGGTAAAGCAGCTGGAACTGATAGGATCATGACAGAAATGTTAAAAGCAGGGGGGGATATAGTGTTGGAGTGGTTGGTACTTTTGTTTAATGAATGTATGAAAGAGGGGAAGGTACCTAGAGATTGGCGGAGAGCATGTATAGTCCCTTTATATAAAGGGAAAGGGGACAAAAGAGATTGTAAAAATTATAGAGGAATAAGTTTACTGAGTATACCAGGAAAAGTGTATGGTAGGGTTATAATTGAAAGAATTAGAGGAAAGACAGAATGTAGGATTGCGGATGAGCAAGGAAGTTTCAGAGTGGGTAGGGGATGTGTAGATCAAGTGTTTACATTGAAGCATATATATGAACAGTATTTAGATAAAGGTAGGGAGGTTTTTATTGCATTTATGGATTTAGAAAAGGCATATGATATTGGCAGTTTGGAGGGATATGTTGTGTATCTTTATATGTGTATGCTTCTAGACTGTTGTATTCTGAGCACCTCTGCAAAAACAGTGATAATGTGCGAGTGTGGTGAAAGTGTTGAATGATGATGAAAGTATTTTCTTTTTGGGGATTTTCTTTCTTTTTTGGGTCACCCTGCCTCGGTGGGAGACGGCCGACTTGTTGAAAAAAAAAAAAAAAAAAAAAAAAAATATGATAGAGTGGATAGAGAAGCAATGTGGCAGATGTTGCAAGTATGTGGAATAGGTGGCAATTTACTAAATACTGTAAAGAGTTTTTATGAGGATAGTGAGGCTCAGGTTAGGGTGTGTAGAAGAGAGGAGACTGCTTCCCGGTTAGACAGGGATGTGTAATGTCACCATGGTTGTTTAATATATTTATAGATGGGGTTGCAAAAGAAGTAAATGCTAGGGTGTTTGGGAGAGGGGTGGGATTAAATTATGGGGAATCAAATTCAAAATGGGAATTGACACAGTTACTTTTTGCTGATGATACTGTGCTTATGGGAGATTCTAAAGAAAAATTGCAGAGGTTAGTGGATGAGTTTGGGAATGTGTGTAAAGGTAGAAAGTTGAAAGTGAACATAGAAAAGAGTAAGGTGATGAGGGTATCAAACAATTTAGATAAAGAAAAATTGGATATCAAATTGGGGAGGAGGAGTATATAAGAAGTGAATGTTTTCAGATACTTGGGAGTTGACGTGTCGGCGGATGGATTTATGAAGGATGAGGTTAATCATAGAATTGATGAGGGAAAAAAGGTGAGTGGTGCTTTGAGGTATATGTGGAGTCAAAAAACGTTATCTGTGGAGGCAAAGAAGGGAATGTATGAAAGTACAGTGGACCCCCGCATAACGATTACCTCCGAATGCGATCAATTATGTAAGTGTATTTATGTAAGTGCGTTTGTACGTGTATGTTTAGGGGTCTGAAATGGACTAATCTACTTCACAATATTTCTTATGGGAACAAATTCGGTCAGTACTGGCACCTGAACATACTTCTGGAGTGAAAAAATATCGTTAACCGGGGGTCCACTGTATAGTAGTACCAACACTCTTATATGGATGTGAAGCTTGGGTGGTAAATGCAGCAGCGAGGAGGCAGTTGGAGGCAGTGGAGATGTCCTGTCTAAGGGCAATGTGTGGTGTAAATATTATGCAGAAAATTCGGAGTGTGGAAATTAGGAAAAGGTGTGGAGTTAATAAAAGTATTAGTCAGAGGGCAGAAGAGGGGTTATTGAGGTGGTTTGGTCATTTAGAGAGAATGGATCAAAGTAGAATGACATGGAAAGCATATAAATCTTTAGGGGAAGGTAGGCGGGGTAGGGGTCGTCCTCGAAAGGGTTGGAGAGAGGGGGTAAAGGAGGTTTTGTGGGCGAGGGGCTTGGACTTCCAGCAAGCGTGCGTGAGCGTGTTAGATTGGAGTGAATGGAGACGAATGGTACTTGGGACCTGGCGATCTGTTGGAGTGTGAGCAGGGTAATATTTAGTGAAGGGATTCAGGGAAACCAGTTTTTTCATATAGTCGGACTTAAGTCCTGGAAATGGGAAGTACAATGCCTGCACTTTAAAGGAGGGATTTGGGATATTGGCAGTTTGGAGGGATATATTGTGTATCTTTATACGTATATGCTTCTAAACTGTTGTATTCTGAGCACCTCTGCAAAAACAGTGATAATGTGTGAGTGTGGTGAACGTGTTGAATGATGATGAAAGTATTTTCTTTTTGGGGATTTTCTTTCTTTTTTGGGTCACCCTGCCTCGGTGGGAGACGTCTGACTTGTTGAAAAAAAAAAAAATTGTTTGTGGATAACGTGGTGGTGGCAGAAGCCTCCTCCACCACAAATATGTATGGCTTCTCTCAGTGGCCATTATAAACCCAACAACAACACTTCCACCACTTATCCTCACATCATGGCATATTATTTATTCTAGAGTATATATCATGTTTCTATGTTATTAACCCTCTGACTGTTTTAGCTGTACATGTACGTCTTATGAGCCAGTGTTTCGGACTTATATATACTCAATAATTATAGTGGCTTCAAATCAAACAGGAGAAAGCTGGTAGGCCCACATGTGAGAGAATGGGTCAGTGTGCACTGTATAAAAAAAATCCTGCAGCATGCAGTGCATAATGAGGAAAAAAACTCAGACCGTGTTTTTGGATTAAAACGCCGACTTTGGGGTATATTTTCGTATAGTATTTATGGTTGTATTCTCGTTTTCTTGGTCTCATTTTATAGAATGGAAAACATATTACAGAAATAGAGAAGATTTTGACTAGTTTCACGATGAAAACGACCTTGAAATTGAGCTCAAAGTAGCTGGGGAGTCTGATATTCTTTCACTAGTGCACTGATATTATTTATACCATTTTTACAATAATGCAGTAGTCTGCATAACAGTAAATCTTCTATTTTTTGTGTGAATAAAAAAATCAAAGTAGAAAGCAAGAGTAATATAAGAGGGGCCTAGAGACGTGACTAATGAACAGAGGATATGTTATTTAATGCCAAGAATGTCTACATTGTTTATTCTGGACCCTGTTTTGAAATTGGCATCTTTTTTAAATTGGGTGAAATTGGCCAAATTGCCAATTTCTGACCACTTTATTGGGTAGTTCAAATCAGTAAATGGGCAGTTTCTTGTACTCATTTGATAGTAAAAATGGAGTTCTAAAGAAATAGCTATGAGTTTCATTGACTGGAATAATGGAATTGGCCGAAAATAGGGCTCAAAATCAGCGAAATCACCGATGCGTATATAACGCCGAGATCACTAACTTTGTTGGAGCATAATTCCATAAGTTTTCGATCAAATTTTATACTTTTGGTGTCATTACCATCGGGAAAAGATTATCATTTTATAAGAAAAAATAGTTTGTTTTTTTTCCAAAAATTTTGCAACATAGAATGACAGTTTCAGAAAGGGGCTTGCAACAATCAAAGAGTTAATATTGTTTATTATGTCATATTAGATGAATTGTGATAGATAAATAAGCTGTAGAGTTCATAATAGCATCATATTGAAGTACTATTCTGTCGTGCCTCCTGACAGCAGGAACGGATTAATTGGATTTCCATTATTTCTTATGGGGAAAATTAAATTGGATAACGTTAAAATCGGTTAAGGACAAGCTCTCTGGAACAGATTAATATTGTTAACTGAGGGTCCACTGTATACTGTAATAAACAGAATAGAGGAAATCAGTTCTAAATATACGTACATTACTTAGGTTGGAGAGCTGGTTGTAAGTCCAAGCGGTATGTCGCTAAGTGAGGTGAGGCTGTAATTTGAAAATGCCTGTACCAGGCAAAACATTAGCAGTAAAAATTTCCCAGTTCATTGTTTTAATTCTTATGCTTCTTTAAAACATTCATATCATTTGTAGGACATACTTTTCTATACAGTAGGGCCCCACTTTTCGGCATTTCACCTTACGGTGTTCCGCTAATACAGCGATCTGAAATTATGACCAAAACTTTCTATACGGCAAGTGGTCTTTCAAATACGGCGCGGGCCTCCCCGGTTTGTTTACATTCTCCATGGGCACATCTCTATTATGTAATAATAATCACTCTTGGGCACATTAAATATCTAATTTCATGTCAATATAGACATTTTCATTAATTTATCTACGATATTTTCTTCAAAATTATATAAGAAACACATTACATAGCTTATAACATGCTGTTTATATGCCTTGGAGGTGTGGTTGCCAGGTGGAGGGAAAACATTACGTAATACTAAAAATAATCACTCTTGGGCACATTAAATGTCTTATTTTACATCAGTATAGACATTTTCATTAATCCATTTATTATATTTTCTTCAAAATTATATAAGAAACACGTTACATAACATATAAACATTTTATGTTTACATGTATACAGTGGACCCCCGCATAACGATTACCTCCGAATGCGACCAATTATGTAAGTGTATTTATGTAAGTGCGTTTGTACGTGTATGTTTGGGGGTCTGAAATGGACTAATCTACTTCACAATATTCCTTATGGGAACAAATTCGGTCAGTACTGGCACCTGAACATACTTCTGGAGTGAAAAAATATCGTTAACTGGGGGTCCACTGTATACTATGGAGGTGTGGTAGCCGGGCGGAGGGAAAACGTTACGTCACTCCCCTTAATACATAATGCTTTTGTTTACAATTCTTGGCATAAATTATTCATTACTTCTCCCTTTGTTTATGATGGCATCTAAAGGTAGTTGTTAGAAACGATTAAACTCAGTGAACACGGTATGTCGATGGTAATAATATGGCTCTGGGGGGTATTAAATATCATGAGGTATGTAGCCCAGGCGGACTACATACACCTACCATCCGACTTATGACCTGCTCGACATACGACCACTCGACTTAGGACCGTGTTTTTATGCCAGATTTCTGGGAAATAAACAACTGTTGGTGTTGTATACAGTGTTTATCGTAAACCTTACAGTATAAAATACAGTACTAACAGCATAAAAAGTAAAGTAAAAAATGAAATACCAAAATAAAACAATAAAATAAAATCATTACAAAAGTGTGATGTTGATATTCAGTAGTAAGGTTCGACTTGCTTCCATTTTGACTTGCAACCGGTTGGTTGGAACCAAGCTTGGTCGTAAGTCGGATGGTACCTGTACCTACATTTTTTTTATAACTGATAATTATACGTATGTGTACCTGTACCTAAGTAAACCTACACACTGTGCTGGCATGCAGGTACACATTAAAATCACTAAGAGTGTCTTATTAGTCTTGAAGACGCTTTATTAATAATAATAACACAATAATAATCGCTCTAAGGAGCATTAAATATCGTATAAAACGTTAATATGGATATTTTGCTTAATCCATCTAAATACACCCCATAGTAGAATAAATTAACATAAATATGAAATGTGGTAGCCAGGTGACTTGTAGGACTTGTGGTAGCCAGGCAACTTGTGGTAGCCAGGCAACTTGTAGTAGCCAGGCAACTTGTGGTAGCCAGGCAACTTGTAGTAGCCAGGCAACTTGTGGTAGCCAAGCAACTTGTAGGATTTGTGGTAGCCAGGCAACTTGTAGTAGCCAGGCAACTTGTAGGACTTGTGACGAAAACCAGACGCATTCATCTGGGTTGTTTACATTGTGTGTGGGTGAGGTGGGTAGGGCTGGCCTTCCTGGCTACCCATACTTTCCAACCTGACTTCATACAAATAAAACTCGCCTTTCACCCTACATTAAGACTACAAATATTTTAAGGTAATTAATGAGTGTACTATATATGCATTTTATCGCTCTAGGGAGCTTAATGTCATAGTAGGTATAAGTGCCAGTGGCCAGGCAGGATACCATACCTCCCACACGACTTTCTACAAATAAATACTTTTCATTTCTCACCCTACATTAAGACTATAAATATTTTAAGGTAAGTAATGAGTGTACTGTATATGCAGTTTATCACTCTAGGGAGCTTTAAGCATCATAGTATAGTATGTGTGGGTGGGGTGTCCAGGAGGGCTCCCACACCTAACTTCTTAGAGTAAATACTACTCACCTTTTGCCCTGCATTAAGACTACAAATATTTTGAGGTAAATAATGAGTGTACTGTGTATGTATTTTACTTTTTAATGCCTAGTTCTATTGCTAACCTAATATATGTTAGATTAAAACTTGTTATCTGGCATTTATATGCATTTATAAATGGAAAAAATGGAGTACTGCTTTCCGGCGAAGTCTGCTTTCCAGCAGTAGCCTGGAACCTAACCTGCCGAATAAGTGGGGCCCTACTATACTGTTGCATGTTTGTTTTTAAAATAGGATCCCAATAGCTTTACATGGTGGACATAAGCAATAACTAAATTTTTGTTTTGTCACAGTGGCTTCCAGTGTACCGTGATGGCAGCTTACAGACGGGCGAGCACAGCCTCCCTGTTATGATGGAACGACCTCCAAGCAACTATCCATATATTACTGCAGATATCCAGTTACCAGGCACTAAATGGGTTGACAACCACAAGGGGCTGTTTACTGTGTGTGTTGAGGCTGTTTCATCAGTCCATGCTCAGGTACAAGGTCAAGATTACTTTTCAATCCTCATTTGAATATATTTGGTTTTATTATCAGTAATTCTTTCTCTTGAGAGGTGTCTTGAAGCATAAACATTTTGTTACTTTTAAAGTGCAGGCATCCCCATTTTCAAAGAACACTGCTCACACTTTTATGAACATGCTTTGCTGGAAGTCCTAATTTTAAAAGGACGACCCCTACCCCGCCTTCCTTCTGTTATATTGAGGCATTAAATGACCAAACCACCTCAACAACCCCTCTTCTGACTAATACTTTTATTAACTCCACACCTTCTCCTAATTTCCACACTCCGTATAATATTTACACCACACATTGCCCTTCTTCCTGTCCTGAATATTTTCTATCATTCTGGTTTCTTTATCTTAACTGTGTTTTTTTTCATATAGTTTGTCATGCAAGGTCACAAGACTGAATTTTGAAGGATAATGGACACATTTCTGTATGAAGAATCATGGGGAGGAGAGGCAGTTGGACTTATGCTATGCTTCTTCCAACCTAATACCTCCCACTCTGTTGCAGTATGATCTTAATGCTTGTTTGCTCCCAAAACATCCTCGTTTTCGCCTCTTACTGGTTATTACACTATTAAGATAAGATAAGATTTCGTTCGGATTTTTAACCCCGGAGGGTTAGCCACCCAGGATAACCCAAGAAAGTCAGTGCGTCATCGAGGACTGTCTAACTTATTTCCATTGGGGTCCTTAATCTTGTCCCCCAGGATGCGACCCACATCAGTCGACTAACACCCAGGTACCTATTTGCTGCTAGGTGAACAGGACAACAGGTGTAAGGAAACGTGTCGGAATGTTTCCACCCGCCGGGAATCGAACCCGGGCCCTCCGTGTGTGAAGCGGGAGCTTTAGCCACCAGGCCACCGGGCCTGGAAAGCATACCAGTGTTGACAGCTGAGGCAATACTGTAGCCAAGAGAAAAACAGTCTACTGGGAAGCTTTTTGCCGACATACCGAATTGGAACTAAAGGCCAGTCTGGTCCAAATATAGTTGAGTGCCACCTTGGAGAACCACTTTGGGACAGACAACAGTGGGTGAAGATATCTCAGGAACATTACTGCAGTGGATTGGCAGAAGAAATTGAAGAGAATTATGTTCATGAAACAGAAAGCTCATTTAGATAATACATGTATTACTTGTAAGCTTGGATCTTCTTGATGGCTTACCAGAGTATAACAACTGAGAGAAAAACTAGATTACAACCACCATTATGATACCAGAGGCTAGAGTTCTATTATTGTAGAGGAAGATATGAATAAAAACTTGAGGAAAAATCTTGCATCACTGGAGAGAGCATACACATGGGGAAAGATGACAAGCTCCATTCAGGGATGCTGCCAGAGATGTTAAGGAAGACTAGTAACTGGGGAAGTCAAAGAGGAGGATAGACCCTGTACCTGGCAGTTCATCAAAGAGCCAACTAGTGAGAATTATGGAAGTACATGTATATTACCAGTGAAAAACACTTGAGAGGGTAGACTAGTAAAGCAGAGGCTACAGGAAGAACATGACTGAGTACACTGGAGTCTTCCATCTAGGTGAGGCAAGAGTGCAAAATCCTAGAACACTGGGTCCTGCGCACATGTATTTTGAGAGGGTAGTGGGAGTAATAGCATCATGATCTGGGCTTCCTGCATAAGGCAGGCCATGACAAACCACAGGCAAAGTGGGACCCCCAAAACTCCTGTCTTAGGGAGAAGGATGATACCTGGCCTAGTGACAAAACTGGGAGCAGAACCAGTCAAACCTTGGTGATGCTGATGAATATCTTAACCCTTTGAGTGTCATAACCCCTGCTTGCAAAATTGTTCCCAGGATCGAAGAGTTTAAAAAAAAAAAATTCTTATGAATTGATAATCTTTTTTCATTGATAATGAAACGAGTACAAAATTTGATGGAAAACTTACGGAATTATGCCTTCTCGAAGTTAGAGCAGTTTCGGCGATGTTTAGTCATCAGTGATTTTGCCCACTTTGAGCCCGATTTTGGGCCAATTCCATTGTTCCAGTCAACCAAACTCATAGCTATTTCACTGGAACTCCTTTTGTTCTATCGTTTGAGCACAAGAAACTGCCCATTTACCTATTTCAACTACATTAGTTCGTTATATTACATGGTAGCTATGTTCCTGAAAATGCCGTAATAGGTAAATCCATGTTAGATAAGCTAGAGAACTTGTGGGAAAAATAGGGTTATGTTCCTGGGACCCTCAAAAAAGCCAAACAACTTTTTTTTAGACCTCCAAATCTTACAAAAATAAAAGTGAACATATAATTGTTGTTCATTGTTGTGATGTATTATGTTGTTTTTACTGCTTAAGACTTCAAATGCAACAGAATTAATAGTATTTTTTACCTTAAACTGTGGGTGCTGGTGTTTGTCGACAGTTGTGGAAAGAGTGGAGAGTTATGCTCTGGCCCTACTGGGCTGAGGTAGATGGTAAAAGTTCTAGCACTGAAGTCGATGGTTGTACTGGAGTGTGCATAAATTCTGTAATGGATTTTTGGGCTGTTTTACCCTGCAGTACATTATACAGCTGACGTAAGGCATCAGCTGCTCTAGACCATTTCAGAGCACTGCTTCTAGATTTGTCAGGGGCCTCTTCAGTGAAAAAAGTCGAACTTTAAGTCAGTAAAGTCAAGTCAGTGAGTAAGTGAGGTAACGTGAGAGGTAGATCATGGTATTGAACGTGATATTGTGTATATGGGCTTCAGTAAGGCTTTCGATAGAGTTCCACATCAGAGGCTATTGAGGAAACTTAAGGCACATGAAATAGGAGAAGTTTTTTCCTGGGTAGAGACATGGTTGACAAAAGGCAGCAGAGTTTGCATAAATGGGGAGAAATCAGAATGGGGGCAAGTCACAAGTGGTGTTCCACAGGGGTCAGTGTTGGGCCCCTTGTTGTTCACAATTTACATAAACGACATAGATGAGGGAATAAATAACGACATAAGCAAATTTGTTGATGACGCCAAAATAGGCCGTCCAATTCATTCTAATGAGCATATTAGAATGCTCCAGGATAATTTGAATACACTGATGCAATGGTCAGAGAAGTGGCAGATGCAGTTAAATATAGACAAATGCAAAGTTCTAAATGTTGGAATGAATAATAACCATGCTACATGTAAACTAAATGTAGATCTTAACTCTTTGACTGTCGCAAGCCCCTTTCTGAAACTGTCATTCTATGTCACAAAATTATGAAATGATAGAGAATCTTCTCCCAATGGTAATGACACCAAAAGTACGAAATTTGGTTGAAAACTCACGGAATTACGCTTCTGTGAAGTTAGCGGTCTCGGCAACATACACGCATCAGTGATTTCACCGACTTTCAGCCCTGTTTTTGGCCAATTCTGTTGTTCCAGTTAACCTAACTCATAGCTATTTCTTTAAAACTCTATTTTTTCTATCAGTTGAGCACAAGAAACTGCCCATTTACCAATTTGAACTACCCAATAAAGTGGGCAGAAATTGGCAATTTGGCCAATTTCACACAAATTAAAAAAAGTTGCCAATTTCAAAATAGGGTCTAGAATAAACAATGTAGACATTCTTGGCACTAAAATAACATATCCTCTGTTCATTAGTCATGTCTCTAGGCCCCTCTTATATTACTATTGCTTTCTGTTTTGATTTTTATTCATACAAAAAATACAAAATTTACTGTTATGCAGACTGATTCATTATTGTAAAAATGGTATAAATAATATCAGTGCACTAGTGAAAGAATATTAGATTTGCCAGTTGACGTGTATTGGACGTGTGGTGTGATTTGCTTACTCTTGAACATTGGTAAAAATCGAGCATTTCCGCTACTTTGAGCTCAATTTCAAGGTCGTTTTCATAGTGAAACTAATCAAAATCATCTCTATATCTGTAATATGTTTTCCATTTTATCACGTGAGACCATGAAAACGAGAATACAACGATAAATACTATACGAAAATACACCTCAAAGTTGGCGTTTTAATCCAAAAAACGGTCAGTTTTTTTCTTATGCATTGTATGCTGCAGGATTTTTTTTATGTGATGCACACTAACCACACAGGCCCATTCTCACATGTGGGCCTACCAGCTTTCTCCTGCTTGGTTTGAAGCCGCTAGAATTTATGCATATTAATACGTCCGAAACACTGGCTCTTAAGACGTATGTATACGACCAAAACAGACAAAGGGTTAATATTACTGATTGCAAAAAGGATTTAGGAGTTCTGGTTAGCAGTAACCTGAAACCAAGACAGCAGTGCATACGCATTCACAATAAAGCTGACAGAATCCTTGGCTTCATATCAAGAAGCATAATTAATAGAAATCCTCAGGTTGTTCTTCAACTCTATATATCCTTGGTTAGGCCTCGTTTAGATTATGCTGCACAGTTTTGGTCACCGTATTACAGAATGGACATAAATGCACTGGAAAACTTACAGAGGAGGATGACGAAGTTGATCCCATGTACCAGAAACCTTTCCTATGAGGATAGGCTGAGGGCCCTGAATCTGCACTCTCTAGAAAGGCATAGAATTAGAGGGGATATGATTGAGGTGTATAAATGGAAAACAGCAGTGAATAAAGGGGATGTAAATAGTGTGCTAAAAATATCTAGCCTAGACAGGATTCACAGCAATGGTTTTAAGCTGGAAAAATTCAGATTCAGGAAAGATATAGGAAAGCATTGGTTTGGTAATAGAATTGTGGATGATTGGG
>NC_091309.1:36244608-36247108 GCF_038502225.1 Cherax quadricarinatus | reverse complement strand
AGCCAAGCTATCAGCTTCTTCATTCTTCTGGAGGTCTGCGTGATAGCAAATCCACAAAAGTTTAACTGTTTTCGATTGTCAGTAATTTGTGCAGTAATATCTGGCCTTGTTTATAAGCTTAATACATTTGGTCCTTGTTGTAATCAGAGCAAGTATTGAGAATAGAGATCACACGTAATTAAATTACCTGTTCAGTAGTGTTTTGTATGTAATCATAATTATGGTAGCACCGCATAATGTCAAATTACACTTTTATACAAACTAATGACATTTGTATAACAAAACTTTTTTATAACATTTGCTATATAATATTTGAAAAAAAAAAAAAAAAGACATGTTTGTCAATCAATGTGCAGGCTAGAATGGCTCATATCATTTGACTGCAGACTCTTTAAGGTTATCATGTACAGTAATACTATAGTAGTAGAAAATTAGTTGGTAACTTTGGAAAAGTTTTATCATCTCAACTGGCACCCTGTAAGATGACCAAGTTTGTAGATCACAGGTGAAGGTTGCAAGCAATAGTAGTAACATGCAGAAGAAAATACATTTTAATGAAACATGAATAAATGTGAATCATCTTTGGATGGTACAGTATGCTGTATGTAAGCAAATGCTGCCTGTGGATGAACCCATTCATTTGGAAGAGAACAATTTCATTACTGATAATAAACATTTCAGAGAAATGTTGATTTGAGTTTGTGCCACTTTACATCTTATGTACAGGAGGGCTTTGCTTTATGTTGCTTCACTCTACAGTGTTTTGCTGATACAGCTGTTTTTCAATTATACCCATTCTTTATTCGGGATACCTACAAGAAATATATTCACCATTCACTGTAAGCTAAGTATGAAAATATTTTAAGGTAAATAATGTGTGTACTATATATGCAGTTTTTAGGCCTAGCTGTATTGCTCATCTAATATATGATAGTTTAAACATGTCAGATTTTTATATGCATTTGAAAGTGAAAAAAGGCTTCAAACATATCAAGTTCTTATATGAATTTGAAAGTGAAAAAAAAAGCTATGTTTACAGCAATTTTTCTTTTACAGCAGTAGCTCATAACCTAACCTGCTGTATGAACACGACCCTCCTGTACACAGATTATGCTCATGAAAAAGGGACGTGGCAGTTTGTGCTGAATATCTTTCAGCATTCATTGTGATACTGAATTTACTTATTTCAGGACAAGCACATCGACCGTTTTTTCCATCTATGTAAGATGGTTGAAGAGGGCAATATTCCTGCACGCATTGGTGAAGCAAATATGGAAGGGGAGCTCAAGAGGGCGTAAGTACTTTCCTTTATCTCTCTGTGCTTCTTGTGTAACATAAGGATTATAACTAAAGTCATTTGTTATTCAGCTATCTCCCTAAATTTGGACTCTGATAATTTGCAGTACCTTTGACTTTCACAGCCACAGTCATTTTGAACATAAGATCACAGGCTAAGATGTATTTTGAATATGAACATTTACAAACTTGAGGAATATACTGTGTTAAAAATAATTTTTTTAGCTTATTTCTTACAAACCAAAAAAATTAATAAAACAAACTGTATTGTGCATGAATTCAGTAAAAGTTCGGAGAGTGACAGCGAGTTAGTTGATGAGCGAGTGAGCTGGTGAGCAAGTGTGTGTGATTCGGTGAGTGACTGAGTGTATTTTTTTTTTTTTTTCAAAAATACAGAAAGCCAGATATTCCTTTTTTTATACTTCAAAAGAAAATTATTCAGAGAATTTTTTTTTTTTTTGTAGCATGGGTGATCTCGTAAATTGTCATGCCGAGCCACTTGTCCGTTTCATCCCTGTCTTACTGGACCGCCTCATCTCGCTATTAGTTTGGCCT
This sequence comes from Cherax quadricarinatus, assembly GCF_038502225.1. Lineage (NCBI taxonomy): Eukaryota > Metazoa > Arthropoda > Malacostraca > Decapoda > Parastacidae > Cherax > Cherax quadricarinatus. The sequence goes on along the minus strand of NC_091309.1, from coordinate 36,245,257 downwards.
CCCAACCTAGCTGGCCAGCTTGTCAACATTGCCCAGGCCTGCTTTGAAACTATTGGTACACTTGTTGGTCGTGTTTCGGTAAGTGTGTAAGATTTAGTTTGATAGTTTGCCTCTTGAATTTTCATTGTCTGTAGTTTGCACAGCTCTGTTTTTCAGTGAAATTATTGCTGTCTATTTGTTGAACAGTAATAATTAACAGCTCATCCAGAATATATTATATTATCACATGGCCGATTCCCACCAAGGCAGGGTGGCCCGAAAAAGAAAAACTTTCACCATCATTCACTCCATCACTGTCTTGCCAGAAGGGTGCTTTACACTACAGTTTTTAAACTGCAACATTAACACCCCTCCTTCAGAGTGCAGGCACTGTACTTCCCATCTCCAGGACTCAAGTCCAGCCTGCCGGTTTCCCTGAACCCCTTCATAAATGTTACTTTGCTCACACTCCAACAGCACGTCAAGTATTAAAAACAATTTGTCTCTATTCACTCCTATCAAACACGCCTCACATGCCTGCTGGAAGCTAAGCCCCTAGCACACAAAACCTCCTTTACCCCTCCTTCCAACCTTTCCTAGGCCGACCCCTACCCCGCCTTCCTTCCACTACAGACTGATACACTCTTTGAAGTCATTCTGTTTCGCTCCA
>NC_091309.1:36194608-36239608 GCF_038502225.1 Cherax quadricarinatus | reverse complement strand
GAACAGTATACAAATAACCTCTTGGAAGTTTCTTTTTCTTTTTGCGGGTTGCTTGGGCATGTTTAAGAAGTTGATAGGCGATTTTCTCAAAAGTGACACTTGGTGAGTATGTTGGTTTTCTTCTCAACGCTTAATATGTATGTGATACAGATATAAGAAAGGTGATGTTATAGCCTGTGTCTAAATTCTTTATGGATTACTGTATAATGATACTGGTGACCTTACCTGGAGTATACCTGGAGAGGGTATCAGGGTTAATCAACCAGGCTGTTACTACTGGCTGCACGCAAACTGACGCACGAACCACAGCCTGGTTGGTCAGGTACTAACTTAAGGTGCCAGGGGTCTATTGGTAATCCCCCTTTTGTATGTTGGGAGGTAGTTGAACAGTCGTGGGCCCTGGACACTTATTGTGTTGTCTGTCAGTGTACTCGTGGCACCCCTGATTTTCATTAGGGAAATGTTGCATCTCCTGCTGAGTCTTCTGCTTTCATAGGGAGTGATTTTCGTATCTCTCTCGCTTGCATTCCAGGGAATACAAATCAAGGGACTTCAACGATTCCCAGTAATTTAGATGCCTTATCATACTTACGTGTGCCGTGAAAGTTCTTTGTACATTCTCCAGGTCAATTTTGCCTGCCTTGAAGGACAGTTAGTGTACAGCAGTATTCCAGCCTAGAGAGAACAGGCGATTTGAAGAGAGTCATCATGGGCTTGGTGTCCCTAGTTTTGAAGGTTCTCATTATCCATCCTATCATTTTTCTACTAGATGTGATAGATACATTGTTGTGGTCTTTGAAGGTGATATTATCACTCTGATATTTCACTCCCAGGTCCTTCACCATACTTTTTTGCTCTATTGTATGGTTAAAATTTGTTGTATACCCTGATACAGTTTTAATTTCCTCAAGTTTTCCATATCTGATGTAATTACTGTACTAATTTAATATTTTACTCAATAGGAGCAGCAGCAACCCTGATTTAGGTATTGATGTTGACGCAGAAGTAGGAGGAATCTTTGCTCGTGGGTTGGACAGAACCAACTCCATGAGAACAGGTGGGGATTTTATATTGTTATTTATTTTGATACTTTAAAACTAAGAGTTATAATTTATTGGTAAAATAATGCAATACTGTAATATTTTTATTGTATGTGTGGGTTTTACTGCAACCTTTTTAGAAATAGTTTTAGGTGAGGGCTAGAATTATGCAGCAGTTAATGGTGGTCCTTTAAACAGTGAATGTATAAGTTAGGGTGTGAAGGGTTTGTACATTCAACAGTTTTAGGGATCTGAATGTGGTTGGTGTTGTTTGACGTTTCTGTGTGTTTGGGTTTGATTGCTGATAAATGTTATACTGTAGTAATCTGAAGGCATTTTCTTTCCCTGTATAGATGCCGGGAGAGTAGTGTAGAGATAGTTGAGAGGTCTGCCAGTAGTTGCTTGTCTGTAGCAGTCCAGTATGTTGGGTATTGATAGATTTAATTCTGTGTTTGGTGCATAATGAAGGTGTTCTAAATACTGTAGCTACTTATAATGAACTGAATTCATAAAAAAGGGTTGTAGTATTGTATTCAGTCACTTTCATATTGATTCCTTCACTATGCTAACTTTCGGGTAGCAAAATTTACATTACAGTAGATGTATTATTTTCAAATACTAATAAATATCTTTTTTTTTTTCATATTTAATTGCATGTCTGTTACTCATTAGATGATGAAGAAATGTTGGACTTGAAAGGTATAGTAACCAAATGTAAATGGGTAATAGGATTTGTAAATATAATAATTTTCATCAATCATCACCTCGTCTCTATTTTTCATCTTGTAGCTCCATGCTTATTGCTGATATGGAATTTCGTACATGACCCATGAAAAACTACTGTTACAATGTGATGTACCTGTGATATCTATAGTCTTTAGTATATTATAATGCTATTAGCTAGGTTCTGAAGTGTGAAGTCAATCAAACCCTACCAAAAGATAAATTTTCATGCATCAAACAATATATTATATAACCTAATGAGTCATAAGTTATTTCAATTTGTTCGATCTCATTTTCTTAAGAAAATGGAAATGTTATGTAGGTTGCCTTAGTTTAAAAAGTGTATTTATTGTATGTGGTTTTATTTTGGTTTTTACGCAGCTTTAATTTTAACAGGAAGCAATTACGAAAATCTTATAACACTCCAACGGCCAGCAGGGAGGAAAGTAACTCACGAAGAAGTGGCTCTTCAGTGGGTTGTATCCAATGGTACTGGGCGAGAGAAAGCTCTGGCTAACTCTTGGTGAGTAGATGCTCTACTTACAATATGAATTAAACAGCAACATTATATTTGTTGGTGTTTTATTTGTCTCATAATTATTTATTTTTTTTTAACAAGCTGGCCAAATATCACCGAAGCAGGGTGGCCCAAAAAGAAAAATGAAAGTTTCTTTCTTAAACCTTAGTAGTGTGTATAGAAGGGGTTACTAGCTCCTTGCTCCAAGCATTTTAGTTGCCTCTTAAAACATTCATGGGTTACGGAGGAAGAATTCTGTTCCACTTCCCTGTGGATGTAAGAGAAGAGAGAATAAACAAGAACAAGAACTAGTAAGAAAATAGAAGAAAACCCAGAGGCATGTGTGTGATATATAAATATATGCTTGTACATGCATGTGTAGTGTGACCTAAGTGTAAGTAGCAAGACGTACCTGAAACCTTGCATGTTTATGAGACAGAAAAGAGACACCAGCAATCCTACCATCATGTAAAACAATTACAGTTTTCCATTTCACACTCAATTAACAGGATGGTTGTATCTCCCTAGGTGGTTGCTGTCTACCAACCTACTACCTGGGTCATGATTGAGTAAGGAGACATAAATCTTAGAAGCTTCTCCTTACAGCCTCTATGCATATATTTTTACTTTTTTGAGCCTTTCTTTATCCCCTAACATGTGCAACATATTAACTGTTGTACAATCTTCAAAAAACATTTATATGCAAAATATCGCCATACGAGATTTATGACCCTTTAGCACTGCATCACTTTCTTCTAATAAAAGTTAAATCTCTATTAAAACTGTATTAAGTACATTTCATGATGGCATGTATGCATTCATACATACATATGTATGCATGCATGCACATTTTTTTTTAACACACCAGGTCTCTCACTAAGGTAGGGTGACTCAGTAAAGAAGAAACCCTTGTACTGTTACTCATTCAGTCACTTGTCTTTCCAGAAGCATGCATACATCACAATTTAGATGACCCTCCGAACTACAACATTCTCCACTCCTCCTTCAGAGTGCCTACATTCTGAAGGAAGGGTGGAGACGTTGCAGTTGGAGAGTCATCTAAATCATGATGTTAGCACACTTCTGGACAGACAATGATTGACTGAATGATGGTGAATGCATTTTGGGTCACCCAGCCTTGGTGGAAAAAAGCTGTCTGGCTATAACACACATTTTTATATTTGAACAGTAAATAAAGCTAGTTAATCTAGTAACATATGTAACATACATCAAGAAAATGAGTGAGATAAACACACTAAACCAGCATTATCAAAGGAAATGTTAATAAGAGTCATTACACAATATTACATATACACTGGTATTCAGTATGTATATACACAGATGAAAATATCGTGGGGCCCTTAGTTTATACAGCATTTTGGACAAGGCCAAAGCTGATAAATATAAAAGTTTGAATCACATTATGTATTTAGCAGTATTGTAGCATATTGAACTAAAAGTATTGCTGATAGATTAGTTTAGTGAATAAATTGTATTAAACGTAAAGCTTCAACGTAACATATAAGTTCTCATTCTTCATGTATAGAAATACAGTAAACCCTCCGTATAACAGACCTCTGTGTAATGGACATTTAAAATATAGGACACAAGCCCCTGGGTTAATTGGTTTGGAAACAAAGTACAGTGGACCCCCGGTTAACGATATTTTTTCACTCCAGAAGTATGTTCAGGTGCCAGTACTGACCGAATTTGTTCCCATAAGGAATATTGTGAAGTAGATTAGTCCATTTCAGACTCCCAAACATACACGTACAAACGCACTTACATAAATACACTTACATAATTGGTCGCATTCGGAGGTGATCGTTATGCGGGGGTCCACTGTACATGGTTATGGAATTGTCCAATATTGTTACAACCACTGCAAAACAAAAACAGTCTCTTCCCTCTCTTCCCTATCCACCACAACTGCAGTTACCAGCCATTATTCCCCTCCCCATTAGTTCATTAGTAAATAAAAATGCTTGTTACCAGAAAGTATGGTATACAAGTGTTACAAAGTTAGGTGACCTGTTAAACAAACTTAGTGGTAAGCCCCTGGTTAGGCAGAACATTTTGAGCATTAATGAAGGGTTTGGGATATTGGCAGTTTGGAGTGACTATCTAAACTGTCGTATCTGGCGCCTCTGCAAAGGCAGTGATTATGTATGAGTGATTGTGAAAGTGTTGAATGATAATGAAAGTTTTTTTTTCTTTCTTTTTGGGTTTTTCTTTCTTTTGGGTCACCCTGCCTTGGTGGGAGGCAACTGACGTGTTAAAATAGAAAAAAAGGATAAATTAATGTGCTTTGTTTTTATTGTAATTTTTTTTTAATATTGCTTATTTTATTAAAAATGATATTTTTTGCAATAATATTTCGTCTTCATAGGTTTTTCTTTGAGCTGATGATCAAGTCCATGACAGAACATCTTGCCAGAAATAGTGGGGAAGACATCTTGCGCAAAATGAGATTCTCGCACCAGTTTGCAGATGATATCCAAAATCTCACTGCATCTATCACTAATGATATCATTGCTTTACACAACAAAGATGTCAGAGACACCAGGGTAAGATTTTTATTTCTCCACATGTTTGTGATAATTTTTTAATTGCTGTACAGAAAATGTGGGTAAAGAGTACTGTATGTATTGTAATAGTATATGTTAGCAAATCAAGCTGAAAATTAAATAAATTGAAAATAATTTTTTTTTTAAAGGCTTGGATAGTTGCATTTTTTATTGTAGGCAATGTCAGAATATTAATGAAAAAATTTTTGACAGTGTTTGTTTTTATTGTAGGCAGTGTCATATTATTACTTATGAATTTTTTTTATTTTTTTATTATCACACCGGCCGATTCCCACCAAGGCAGGGTGGCCCGAAAAAGAAAAACTTTCACCATCATTCACTCCATCACTGTCTTGCCAGAAGGGTGCTTTACACTACAGTTTTTAAACTGCAACATTAACACCCCTCCTTCAGAGTGCAGGCACTGTACTTCCCATCTCCAGGACTCAAGTCCGGCCTGCCGGTTTCCCTGAATCCCTTCATAAATGTTACTTTGCTCACACTCCAACAGCACGTCAAGTATTAAAAACCATTTGTCTCCATTCACTCCTATCAAACACGCTCAAGCATGCCTGCTGGAAGTCCAAGCCCCTCGCACACAAAACCTCCTTTACCCCCTCCCTCCAACCCTTCCTAGGCCGACCCCTACCCCGCCTTCCTTCCACTACAGACTGATACACTCTTGAAGTCATTCTGTTTCGCTCCATTCTCTCTACATGTCCGAACCACCTCAACAACCCTTCCTCAGCCCTCTGGACAACAGTTTTGGTAATCCCGCACCTCCTCCTAACTTCCAAACTACGAATTCTCTGCATTATATTCACACCACACATTGCCCTCAGACATGACATCTCCACTGCCTCCAGCCTTCTCCTCGCTGCAACATTCATCACCCACGCTTCACACCCATATAAGAGCGTTGGTAAAACTATACTCTCATACATTCCCCTCTTTGCCTCCAAGGACAAAGTTCTTTGTCTCCACAGACTCCTAAGTGCACCACTCACTCTTTTTCCCTCATCAATTCTATGATTCACCTCATCTTTCATAGACCCATCCGCTGACACGTCCACTCCCAAATATCTGAATACGTTCACCTCCTCCATACTCTCTCCCTCCAATCTGATATTCAATCTTTCATCACCTAATCTTTTTGTTATCCTCATAACCTTACTCTTTCCTGTATTCACCTTTAATTTTCTTCTTTTGCACACCCTACCAAATTCATCCACCAATCTCTGCAACTTCTCTTCAGAATCTCCCAAGAGCACAGTGTCATCAGCAAAGAGCAGCTGTGACAACTCCCACTTTGTGTGTGATTCTTTATCTTTTAACTCCACGCCTCTTGCCAAGACCCTCGCATTTACTTCTCTTACAACCCCATCTATAAATATATTAAACAACCACGGTGACATCACACATCCTTGTCTAAGGCCTACTTTTACTGGGAAAAAATTTCCCTCTTTCCTACATACTCTAACTTGAGCCTCACTATCCTCGTAAAAACTCTTCACTGCTTTCAGTAACCTACCTCCTACACCATACACTTGCAACATCTGCCACATTGCCCCCCTATCCACCCTGTCATACGCCTTTTCCAAATCCATAAATGCCACAAAGACCTCTTTAGCCTTATCTAAATACTGTTCACTTATATGTTTCACTGTAAACACCTGGTCCACACACCCCCTACCTTTCCTAAAGCCTCCTTGTTCATCTGCTATCCTATTCTCCGTCTTACTCTTAATTCTTTCAATTATAACTCTACCATACACTTTACCAGGTACACTCAACAGACTTATCCCCCTATAATTTTTGCACTCTCTTTTATCCCCTTTGCCTTTATACAAAGGAACTATGCATGCTCTCTGCCAATCCCTAGGTACCTTACCCTCTTCCATACATTTATTAAACAATTGCACCAACCACTCCAAAACTATATCCCCACCTGCTTTTAACATTTCTATCTTTATCCCATCAATCCCGGCTGCCTTACCCCCTTTCATTTTACCTACTGCCTCACGAACTTCCCCCACACTCACAACTGGCTCTTCCTCACTCCTACAAGATGTTATTCCTCCTTGCCCTATACACGAAATCACAGCTTCCCTATCTTCATCAACATTTAACAATTCCTCAAAATATTCCTTCCATCTTCCCAATACCTCTAACTCTCCATTTAATAACTCTCCTCTCCTATTTTTAACTGACAAATCCATTTGTTCTCTAGGCTTTCTTAACTTGTTAATCTCACTCCAAAACTTTTTCTTATTTTCAACAAAATTTGTTGATAACATCTCACCCACTCTCTCATTTGCTCTCTTTTTTTACATTGCTTCACCACTCTCTTAACCTCTCTCTTTTTCTCCATATACTCTTCCCTCCTTGCATCACTTCTACTTTGTAAAAACTTCTCATATGCTAACTTTTTCTCCCTTACTACTCTCTTTACATCATCATTCCACCAATCGCTCCTCTTCCCTCCTGCACCCACTTTCCTGTAACCACAAACTTCTGCTGAACACTCTAACACTACATTTTTAAACCTACCCCATACCTCTTCGACCCCATTGCCTATGCTCTCATTAGCCCATCTATCCTCCAATAGCTGTTTATATCTTACCCTAACTGCCTCCTCTTTTAGTTTATAAACCTTCACCTCTCTCTTCCCTGATGCTTCTATTCTCCTTGTATCCCATCTACCTTTTACTCTCAGTGTAGCTACAACTAGAAAGTGATCTGATATATCTGTGGCCCCTCTATAAACATGTACATCCTGAAGTCTACTCAACAGTCTTTTATCTACCAATACATAATCCAACAAACTACTGTCATTTCGCCCTACATCATATCGTGTATACTTATTTATCCTCTTTTTTTTTTTACTTATGAATAATAGTAACAATATATGTTTTTATTGTCGGCAATGGCAGAATATTAGTTATGAATAATTGGGACTGAATTTGCTTTTATTGTAGTCACTATCTAAAGTTTTGTTATGAATAGTGGAGACAGTATATTTTTACTGTAGGTAATATTAACAGATTAGCTTTGAATAGTGGTGATAGTGTTGTTTTTATTTTAGGAAATATTGTAAGATTGGTTACAAATAAAGGTTTAAATGAAAAATGTGCATGCTGCTAGCTAACTTTTAAACAGGAAATTTATGCTTCACAAACAGCTCCTTCTGCCCATTACTGACAAAGAGAATCGGTGAATGGCTGCGCATGAGCTAAGATTAATGTTGCTTTCCGGGGAAGTGCCAGTATGAAGTTACTGTGGCACTTTTGGAGATTATGCCAACAATGATTGTTTTCTGTTACTAAAAGTATGCTGAAGTGTTTAATTTTAAAGTATCATTCAACTTTTTAGAACATCCTTGGTATATTACAATGAATATAATAATTTTGTAGAATGCATTACAGCACTGTGCTCATTTTTCGTGTTCATATTAAAGGTTTTATTAATTACAGTGGAACACACAACTATCTTAAACAATGATTACATTACATTTTCTTAAGCATTTTTATTATTGTAAGTATTCATAGGAGGCAGTTGGAGGCAGTGGAGATGTCCTGTTTAAGGGCAGTGTGTGGTGTAAATATTATGCAGAAAATTCGGAGTGTGGAAATTAGGAGAAGGCGTGGAGTTAATAAAAGTATTAGTCAGAGGGCTGAAGAAGGGTTGTTGAGGTGGTTTGGCCATTTAGAGAGAATGGATCAAAGTAGGATGACATGGAGAGCATATAAATCTGTAGGGAAAGGAAGGCGGGGTAGGGGTTGTCGTCGAAAAGGTTGGAAGGAAGGGGTAAGGGAGGTTTTGTGGGCGAGGGGCTTGGGCTTCCAGCAGGCGTGCATGAGCATGTTTGATAGGAGAGAATGGAGACGAATGATATTTGGGACCTGACGATCTGTTGGAGTGTGAGCAGGGTAATATTTAGTGAAGGGATTCAGGGAAACTGGTTATTTTTATATAGCCGGACTTGAGTCCTGGAAATGGGAAGTACAATGCCTGCACTCTAAAGGAGGGGTTCGGGATATTAGCAGTTTGGAGGGATATGTTGTGTATCTTTATACGTATATGCTTCTAAACTGTTGTGTTCTGAGCACCTCTACAAAAACAATGATTATGTGTGAGTGAGGTGAAAGCATTGAGTGATGATGAAAGTATTTTCCTTTTGGGGATTTTCTTGCTTTTTGGGTCACCCTGCCTTGGTGGGAGATGGCCGACTTGTTAAAAAAAAAAAAAATCATAGGAAATAATTGCCTAGGAAAATGTCATTTTATTTCTTATATATGTGTATTTTTATTTAATTTAATACATACAGTGGAACCCCAGATTTCATACTTAATCCATTCCAGAAGGTCATTCTAAATCCGCAAAGTGCGAAAACCAAAGTAATATTTCCCATAAGAAATAATGTAAATACAATTAATCCGTTTCAGACACCCGAAAACATTAACAAAAAAATACATGTTTTAAAGAATAACTATAGTTTTACATACAGAAAGCAATGAGAAATAAATATAAAGCACTAATGAAATGGATAAATGAACAGTTAAATCACTATTACATACCTTTATTGAAGACTCTTGTTGGGAGGAGAGTTTATTTGGAGACAGGACAAAATACTTAAATATAATGTGCTAATATCAACTCTACGACTTATTTATCTATCACAATTCATCTAATATGACATACTAAACAATATTAATAACATAGAAACATTATATATACTCTAGAATGAATAAAATGTGTTATTATGTATGTGAGGAGTGGTGCTGCTGCTGCTGGTGTTGGGTTTATCAGGGCCATTGACAGCAAAAGCCGTACATATAGTGGTGGTGGTGGGAATTGATGTGTCAGTGAATGGATGTATGAAGGATGGGGTTAACCATAGAATTGATGAAGAAAAAATGGTGAGTGGTGCATAGAGGTATTTGTGGAGACAAAAACTATCTCTGGAGGCAAAGAAGGGAATGTATGAAAGTATAGTGGTACCAACACTCTTACATGGGTGTGAAGCGTTTGTTGTAAATGCTGCAGCGAGGAGGCGGTGGAGATATCCTGTCTAAGACCAATGTGTGGTGTAAATATTATGTAGAGAATTCAGAGTGTGGAAATTAGGAGAAGGTGTGGAGTTAATAAAAGTATTAATCAGAGGGCTGAAGAGGGATTGTTGAAGTGGTTTGGTCATATAGAGAGAGAATGGATGAAAGTAGAATGACATGGAGAGCGTATAAATCTGTAGGGGAAGGAAGGCGGGGTAGGGGTCGTCCTCGAAAAGGTTGGAGGGAGGGGTAAAGGAGGTTTTGTGGGCGAGGGGCTTATACTTCCAGCAAGCATGTGTGAGCGTGTTAGATAGGAGTGAACAGAGATGAATCGTATTTGGGACCTGACGAGCTGTGTGATGTCACCGTGGTTGTACAATATATTTATAGATGGGGTTGTAAGAGAAGTAAATGCGAGGGTCTTGGCAAGAGGTGTGGAGTTAAAAGATAAAGAATCACACACAAAGTGGGAGTTGTCACAGTTGCTCTTTGCTGATGACACTGCTCTTGGGTGATTCTGAAGAGAAGTTGCAGAGGTTGGTGGGTGAATTTGGTAGGGTATGTAAAAGAAGAAAATTGAAAGTCAATACAGTTAAGAGTAAGGTTATGAGGATAAAAAGATTAGGTGATGAAAGATTGGATATCAGATTGGAGGGAGAGAGTATGGAGGAGGTGAATGTATTCAGATATTTGGGAGTGGATGTGTCAGCGGATGGGTCTATGAAAGATGAGGTGAATCATAGAATTGATGAGGGGAAAAGGGTGAGTGGTGCACTTAGGAGTCTGTGGAGACAAAGAACTTTGTCCTTGGAAGCAAAGAGGGGAATGTATGAGAGTATAGTTTTACCAACGCTCCTGTATGGGTGTGAGGCATGGGTGATGAATGTTGCAGCAAGGAGAAGGCTGGAGGCAGTGGAGATGTCATGTCTGAGGGCAATGTGTGGTGTGAATATAATGCAGAGAATTCGTAGTTTGGAAGTTAGGAGGAGGTGCGGGATTGCCAAAACTGTTGTCCAGAGCGCTGAGGAAGGGTTGTTGAGTTGGTTCGGACATGTAGAGAGAATGGAGCGAAACAGAATGATTTCAAGAGTGTATCAGTCTGTAGTGGAAGGAAGGCAGGGTAGGGGTCAGCCTAGGAAAGGTTGGAGGGAGGGGGTAAAGGAGGTTTTGTGTGCAAGGGGCTTGGACTTCCAGCGGGCATGCGTGAGCGTGTTTGATAGGAGTGAATGGAGACAAATGGTTTTTAATACTTGACGTGCTGTTGGAGTGTAAGCAAAGTAACATTTATGAAGGGATTCGGGGAAACCGGCAGGCCGGACTTGAGTCCTGGAGATGGGAAGTACAGTGCCTGCACTCTGAAGGAGGGGTGTTAATGTTGCAGTTTAAAAACTGTAGTGTAAAGCACCCTTCTGGCAAGACAGTGATGGAGTGAATGATGGTGAAAGTTTTTCGTTTTCGGGCCACCCTGCCTTGGTGGGAATCGGCCAGTGTGTTAATAAAAATAATAAAATAATTTCAGGGAAACTGGTTATTTTTATATAGCCAGACTTGAATACTGGAAATGGGAAGTACAATGCCTGCAATTTAAAGGAGGAGTTTGGAATATTGGCAGTTTGGAGGGATATGTTGTGTATCTTTATATGTATATTCTTCTAAACTCTTGTGTTCTGGGCATCTCTGCAAAAACAGTGATTATGTATGAGTGAGGTGAAAGTGTTGAATGATGATGAAAGTATTTTCTTTTTGGGGATTTACTTTCTTTTTTGGTCACCCTGCCTCAGTGGAAGATGGCCAACTTGTAAAAAAAAAAAATTACACTTACCTTGGAGGAGATGCTGGCCTTGGTTTAGGGTGGTGGAAAATACACAGGGTGGCATATGTTGTCAATGGCCCTGTATACCTCCGACAACAGTTCATGTCATCCTTTTTCTATCGCTTAATCGCTTAACTTACTTGCTACACTGTTAATGCTACACTTTATCACTGGCTGGCACTATAGCCTTTATTGACTCCTGTTGCTTTAGTCTCATACATATCGTAGAATCACTGAAGAAGGCACATTCTCCCCTCTCTCTCAGCCCTTTACCAAAGGGCTGGCTCTAGGAACTTGCTTTGGGCCCATGGTGGCTTATTTCGCAGTCAAAATCAATAAACAAGAACAAAAATTGCAAAATGTTTCGGATGAATGCTCACTCAACCAGGGACAGAGCCAGACTGAAGCGGTGTCCCGGTGGGTGGGCTCGTCTGATGCATGCGATTCCCGGGACAAGGTCCGAAATTAGAAGCAAAATTTCACACAAAAAAAGTGTCTGAAATCCGAAAAGTTCGATATCCGGTGCATGCAAAATCTGGGGTTCCACTGTACTATAAGGAAATTTTGGCTTTGGGATGTTTGTGTTGGTGTAATACTGATATAGAGAAAATAATTATTGTTTATTTATGAGTTCAAACTCGTAAAAGGATCTTGGGTGTGAATAAGAAATTAAAGGAATTAAATAATTTTAATTTATTCAATTCTCAAATTAATCATACCCAGCATTAGCAAAACTCCTTAGCTCTGACACTTTGAAGATACACCTGATGTTTTTCGAATACATTGGCCCTCTTCCTTTTTTGGGTTACCCTCCCTTGGTGGGAGATGGCTGGCAAGTTAAAGATAAATGTCAAGTGTATCTTGAAAGAGTTGGAGCTAAGGTGGTGTGGTGATATTGGTAAAAAAAAAAACAGGATTGGGGGGAGGGGAAAGGTGTGATTATTTTAATTTGAGAATTGTATAAATGGCATGAAGTAGGTTGCGGGAAGTGTTATTGCACCTAGGTGTGAGAGGAATGTTGAAGAGGTAGGTAGCTATTCTGTGATGTGTAAAGCTGTTAAATCATTTTGAGCTAAAGAACATTAGTTGTGGGAGACATTAATGCAACAGTGGATGACTGTTATGGAAGGAAGTAAGAGTTTATTAGTAGGTAAAAGATGTTTTAAGGATAAAATGGTGCTGGGTTCCTAAACCCATTGGACTGCTACCTACATGATGGGTAGAGGCTGAAAAATAAACTTTTATATAATTTTTCTTCTTGATTTATAACCAAGGTAAGATATATTACATAGCAAGAGCAGCCTGCTAGACTTCATTCTAGTGGATAAATAGTTGTACAGTTGGTTTCTAAATTTCTAAATGATTTTTTGTGGAATGCATCTATTATTGTGTGAGGGATTACTGTATCTTCCCTATATTATATCTGCTATATTGTTCAGTAAATATAGCAGATACAGTGGAACCTCTACTTGTGAGCGTGTCCATGTGCGAGTTTTTCCAAATATGAGCAGTCGATGGGTCGATTTTTTGCTTCCATACGCAAGCAAAATTTCCACAAGTGAGCAGACTTCAAGGCAGGTTCCTTGACACTGGTGAGGGGGTCTTGCTCTTGAGCTCGGGAATTGTATCTCATTTGTTTGTTGGACTATCTTATTGAAACTTGGGCAATGTATGATGGAAAGATGCTTCTTAATGTACACCAAAAAATGAAAGAAATCTAAGCATAAATAATGGAGTTCACTTCTCAGCAATTAGCCACCCCTTAGCAGTAATTTCGAATGGTTTTTATGGTTGTATTCTCGTTTTTTTGGTCTCATTTGATAGAATGGAAGATATGTTACAGAAATAGATATGATTTTGGTTGCTTTCACAACGAAAAGTGCCTTGAAATTGAGCTCAACCTAGGACAAATGGTCAGTTGCTTGGCTGTTTCAGAGTAAACAAATGACGTCACTGTCCATTCCAATATGCAGTCGTCAATGGGTTGACATTATTTATACAATTATTGCAATAAGGCATAACATTAAATCTTATATTTTTTGTGTGAATAAAAATTACAAATTATTTACATAATAATAATATGTATAATAATAATACGTATAATAATAATAGTATAATATAATACAATAATAATAAAAATAATAATAATAATAATAATAATAATAGTAATAATAATAATAATAATAATAATAATAATGTAATATGTATAATAATAATACATGTATAATAATAATGTACTACATATAATAATTATAATAGACGGCTTCAAAAGACCGTCGCTAGATGGCAGTGTTTACCACAACAGAGGGAGCGGTTGTGGCCGCCTCCACCTGTTACATAATGACATAGTTTATTCATTCTAGAGTACATATATCATGTTTCTATGTTATTTATATTGCTTGTTATGTCATATTAGATGAACTATGATAGATAAATAAGCCGTATAGATAATATTAGCTAAATTATTCATGAAGTATTTTGCATGGTCTCCGGACAAACTCTCGTCCACCTCTGACACTGCCCATACCACTACATGAATGACATATTTTATTCATTTTAGAGTATATATCAGGTTTCTATGTTATTTATATTGTTTATTATGTCATATTAGATGAAATGAGATAGATAAATAAGCTGTAGAGTTGATATTAGCAAAATTATTGAAGTACAGAATTCCACTGGAATGGATTAATTGCATTTGAATTAATTTAGATGAGGAAAATTGACTCTGCAAACGAGCAAATCCAGTTGCGAGCAAGGTCATGGAACGGATTAAACTCGCAAGTAGAGGTTCCACTGTATAATATTTTTTCTTCTAGTTGTTTGTGACTGTTGCTGTAAAGTTTAGTAATATTAACCTATATTTTCCATAGTTTGTACAGAATGTGAACAGCAGTCTGGCATTTTTCCTGTGTGATTTGCTGTCTGTGATGGATCGTGGGTTTGTGTTCATGCTGATGCAAAATTATTGTAGGCAGATGAGCAACAAGATAGTTTCTCTACCTGATGCTGCACCTCTCATCAACTTGAAGGTACTTACAGTAGTTGTTTTCTAATGTAATTTAGGCATTAATTATATTTACCATGTGTTTTTCAATGCAGAGTTCTCCCACTCTAAGGGAAACAGTCAGAGTAAAATAGAAATTTGCACCTGAAAAATTCTGCATTTATAGGGTAAAAAAGAATACACAGACACTGACAGAGCTGTCCAGCCGCCATGGAGAGAAGACGTTGTCGTTCCTGCTCTTTGGTTATCCTGAGTAATTCTCGATCAGAGCAACTCTGAGCACTGTTACTTGAGATTTTTCTTGGGTTATCCTCAGTTGTTCTCGACCAGAGCTGAGAGGAAACTTGCTTGCAGTCACTTAGAGCCCCATCCCATCAAGAGGGTAAGGTGGTGACTTGCTTGCTTGTTCACCCCTCTCTTCCCCATCTCCCCAACCTTCCCCATCCTCCCCTCACCCAAACATCTACACTGGCCCACACACTAACACACTACTTACATTGCTATCCTTCTGACTTTCCTATCTTCTTCTTTTTCGGCAACTTTGCCTTTGGCAAGTTAACACAAGGCATTTTGACCATCCGGTAGCATTTGTGATTTTTTAACCCTTTGACTGTCGCGGCCATATATATACGTCTTACGAGGTACCGTGTTTGACGTATATATACTCATAAATTCTAGAGGCTTCAAATCAAGCAAGAGAAAGCTGGTAGGCCCACATGTGAGAGAATGGGTCTGTGTGGTCAGTGTGCACCATATAAAAAAAATCCTGGAACACGCAGTGCATAATGAGAAAAAAAAACTCCGACCGTTTTTTTTTAATTAAAATGCCGACTTTGTGGTCTATTTTCGTATAGTATTTATGGTTGTATTCTCGTTTTCTTGGTCTCATTTGATAGAATGGAAAACATATTATAGAAATAGAGCTGATTTTGATTGATTTTACTATAAAAAGAACCTAGAAATGGAGCTCAAAGTAGGGAAAATGTTTGATTTTTGCCAATGTTCAAGAGTAAACAAATGATGCCATTGTCCAATAAATGTCCAACTAGCCATTCTAATGTGCAGTCATGAATGGGTTGATGTTATTTATACAATTATTACAGTATTGCAGTAGTCTGCATAATAGTAAGTCTTCTATTTTTTGTTTGAATAAAAATTCAAAATAGAAAGCAAGAGTAATATCAGAGGGGCCTGGAGACATGACTGATGAGCAAAGAAAATGTTATTTTAGAGCCAGGAATGTCTGCATTGTTCATTCTGGATCTTATTTTGAAATTGTCATATTTTTTAGTTTTCGTGAAATTGGCCAAATTGCAAATTTCTGACCACATTATTAGGTAGCTGAAATCGGTAAATGGGCAGTTTCTTGTACTCAATCGATAGAAAAAATGGAGTTCTAAAGAAATAGCTATGAGTTTGGGCGACTGGAACAATGGAATTAGCCGAAAATAGGGCTCAAAGTGGACGAAATCGCCGATTTGTAAACAGCGCCGAGAGAGCATGATTCCGTCAGTTTTCCATCAAATTTCGTTTTTTTGGTGTCATTATAGTCGGGTAAAGATTTTCTATCATTTCTTAAGAAAAAATAATTTTTTTTTTTTTTAAATTTTGCGACACCAGGAGACACTTCAGGATTGGGGGTTGCAACAGTCAAAGGGTTAAAATCCGGCTGATCTTTGCCTTGGGCCCTTTTGCGCCTCACCACTCGAGGGTAGGCTATCTTAGGCTATCAGGACTAACACTAAGGAAAGACCCTTTTTGTTAAAGCAACTTCTGTGCCAGATGTACCTTCCTGGACATCATGGCACGAATAAGAGTAAGATTACGTGTTGATGACAATCAAAAGTCGAAGAAAGAAATTCTAGAATGTATTTGTTCGAATTCAACTGTTGCTCCAGTGGATGTTTTTCAAACCCACGCTGGGGCAGTACTTCTCCTCTCTTCTCTAGAAGAGTTACTTCAACTGCTCAAGCAAGATGTTCTGGAAAAATTGAAGACTTTTGATATTACCCCAGCTGCACCTGAAAGCTATCAAGCACAAGGAACTGTGTTTGTGGCCAGAATTAACAGCTTCATGAGAGAGAGCTCAGTGGAGGAACTTGTAGATGAATTTAATAGGGAGAATTCTGAATTTAAGGTTGTCCATGCATATAAATTCTCGAAACCTGGCAACAACCAGGTAACACTGAAGTTAATACTTGAGACACCTGAAGGAGCCAAACTAGTTTGTTAAAATGGTTTCAAATGTTTTGGCACCAGATGTACACCTCACCAAATCTCTCTTGAACGGTTTGTCAGTGTTACACAATGTTTTAAATGTTACGCATTTGGTCATACCAACAAATGCAGTACCCAAGCACTGATTTGCAGCATATGCTCTGGTCAACATTCCTTTAAAGATTGTCATAACAAAACTAAGCCCAAGTGTGTCCTCTGCAATAGAAAGCACCATGCTGTTTCTGGTATCTGTCCTGAGAGGAAAAAGGTAATACAGAAAATTCTAGAAGCCAAGAAACTATCCAATTCTTCGAAGACCACTCCCCAGGCACCTCCAACAATGTCTCAGACTTCCTTCCCAGCTTTGCCTGGATCTAGTGGGACTCCTCAGTTCTCTTCCACTGGTTCCAATGTTTGGAATTCTACCCCTCTTGGAGTGCCCCAATCTAACCCTCACCTACAACATATACAAATGCAACCACAAGGTCCAGCCTCACCTCCCATGTCTCAGGGGTCCTCAGCCGGGGATATGACGAGAGCTCAACTAATGTATATGATGGCCAAGGACATAGCAGGTCGTGATATTAAAGTCGGCTCTAATATTTTCAATGATTTGTTAATGGCTAATGGGATCACTCCCATTACTATCCCAGATAATATTAAGGTTATTATGGCCCAGCCCTCTCAAAACAGGAAGTATGTGCCCTACTCTACCTCTACAAATACGCCTAATTCGTCTCTTGCTCAGGGATCACCCACCTCGCATACCCAGGTTATCAACTCCCCTCAGCCCGATGAGTCAATACCTGACCCTAACCATGCCCCAGAGATTGGTGCTTACTCTTCCGCTATAGCAACTGATCCTGTTGAACAGGAACTTTCCCAGGATAATTCACCTGGCCTACCAAATTTTTCCTTGGAGCCTCCACAGTCTCCCATTAACTCTCACGAGCCTCTCCTGAAACTGGGAATATCACACCTCAGTTTTCTGATGACGACTCTAATAACTATAATGATTCTGTTAATGTTACCAACTCTAGTGAGGATGGTGACACTTTTAGTACACAAGCAACTACTCAGAATTTCCCTCCTCCCCTTGACGAGTCCAAACATGAATTTACTTGCAGACATTCAGACCGCAGTACACGTGCGAAGTGCAAGAAATAATGGGGATTACAATTTTCCAACTTAATGTTCAACATTTCTTTAATAACCGTTACCTCAGTGATTTCAGTGATTTATTTATTTATTTATTTATTTAGTAATTTTAGCATACATACAGAGGTACAAAAAAATACAGGTAAGAGCAGCATGCCAAAGCCACTTATATGCATAGCATTATGGGCTGGCTTAAAATTAACTTAAGATTAACTAAGCAATGATGAAATCAGTGATAAAACATTATTGTAAACAGATAACTATAAAGCACAAATGAGTATTACAAAGACAGGTCATATGGTTGCATGCATTGCTGTACATTCAGTCGAATGGAGTATTCTGTTAGGTAGTGTATTTAAAAAAATAACAAAGTTATTTGGGTCCTAGGTTTAACATTTCTGTGATATAATTGTGAGTAACATATAGGATATACAATTTATAAGGTTCAGTTATTCAGTATTTATTTGGTTTTGAGTGAGTAAGTGATCTTTGAGAAGAGACTTGAATTTATAAACAGGTAGTGTTTCTTTTATATTTACAGGTAATGAATTCCAGATTTTAGGGCCTTTTATGTGCATTGAGTTTTTGCATAGCGTGAGATGGACACGAGGAACATCAAAGAGTGATCTGTGCCTTGTGTTATAGTCATGTGTTCTTTTGAGGTTGGCAAGGAGATGTTTGAGGGGAGGGTTAATATCAGAGTTAAGTGTTCTATGTATGTAATAGGTGCAGTAATAAGTATGGATGTTTTGTATGGTGAGTAGGTTGAGTGTTTTGAATATTGGTGGAGTGTGCTGCCTGTAGTGAGAATTTGTTATCATTCTAACTGCAGCCTTTTGTTGGGTAATTAGTGGTCTGAGATGGTTAATTGTTGTTGAGCCCCATGCACAAATTCCATAGGTGAGATAGGGGTAAATAAGAGAGTGATAAAGGGCCAGGAGGGCTGACTGTGGAACATAGTACCGTATCTTCGATAGTATGCCTACAGTCTTGGAAATTTTCTTAGAAATTTGTTGTATTTATTTTTTTTTTTATTATCACACCGGCCGATTCCCACCAAGGCAGGGTGGCCCGAAAAAGAAAAACTTTCACCATCATTCACTCCATCACTGTCTTGCCAGAAGGGTGCTTTACACTACAGTTTTTAAACTGCAACATTAACACCCCTCCTTCAGAGTGCAGGCACTGTACTTCCCATCTCCAGGACTCAAGTCCGGCCTGCCGGTTTCCCTGAATCCCTTCATAAATGTTACTTTGCTCACACTCCAACAGCACGTTAAGTATTAAAAACCATTTGTCTCCATTCACTCCTATCAAACACGCTCACGCATGCCTGCTGGAAGTCCAAGCCCCTCGCACACAAAACCTCCTTTACCCCCTCCCTCCAACCCTTCCTAGGCCGACCCCTACCCCGCCTTCCTTCCACTACAGACTGATACACTCTTGAAGTCATTCTGTTTCGCTCCATTCTCTCTACATGTCCGAACCACCTCAACAACCCTTCCTCAGCCCTCTGGACAACAGTTTTGGTAATCCCGCACCTCCTCCTAACTTCCAAACTACGAATTCTCTGCATTATATTCACACCACACATTGCCCTCAGACATGACATCTCCACTGCCTCCAGCCTTCTCCTCGCTGCAACATTCATCACCCACGCTTCACACCCATATAAGAGCGTTGGTAAAACTATACTCTCATACATTCCCCTCTTTGCCTCCAAGGACAAAGTTCTTTGTCTCCACAGACTCCTAAGTGCACCACTCACTCTTTTTCCCTCATCAATTCTATGATTCACCTCATCTTTCATAGACCCATCCGCTGACACGTCCACTCCCAAATATCTGAATACGTTCACCTCCTCCATACTCTCTCCCTCCAATCTGATATTCAATCTTTCATCACCTAATCTTTTTGTTATCCTCATAACCTTACTCTTTCCTGTATTCACCTTTAATTTTCTTCTTTTGCACACCCTACCAAATTCATCCACCAATCTCTGCAACTTCTCTTCAGAATCTCCCAAGAGCACAGTGTCATCGGCAAAGAGCAGCTGTGACAACTCCCACTTTGTGTGTGATTCTTTATCTTTTAACTCCACGCCTCTTGCCAAGACCCTCGCATTTACTTCTCTTACAACCCCATCTATAAATATATTAAACAACCACGGTGACATCACACATCCTTGTCTAAGGCCTACTTTTACTGGGAAAAAATTTCCCTCTTTCCTACATACTCTAACTTGAGCCTCACTATCCTCGTAAAAACTCTTCACTGCTTTCAGTAACCTACCTCCTACACCATACACTTGCAACATCTGCCACATTGCCCCCCTATCCACCCTGTCATACGCCTTTTCCAAATCCATAAATGCCACAAAGACCTCTTTAGCCTTATCTAAATACTGTTCACTTATATGTTTCACTGTAAACACCTGGTCCACACACCCCCTACCTTTCCTAAAGCCTCCTTGTTCATCTGCTATCCTATTCTCCGTCTTACTCTTAATTCTTTCAATTATAACTCTACCATACACTTTACCAGGTACACTCAACAGACTTATCCCCCTATAATTTTTGCACTCTCTTTTATCCCCTTTGCCTTTATACAAAGGAACTATGCATGCTCTCTGCCAATCCCTAGGTACCTTACCCTCTTCCATACATTTATTAAATAATTGCACCAACCACTCCAAAACTATATCCCCACCTGCTTTTAACATTTCTATCTTTATCCCATCAATCCCGGCTGCCTTACCCCCTTTCATTTTACCTACTGCCTCACGAACTTCCCCCACACTCACAACTGGCTCTTCCTCACTCCTACAAGATGTTATTCCTCCTTGCCCTATACACGAAATCACAGCTTCCCTATCTTCATCAACATTTAACAATTCCTCAAAATATTCCTTCCATCTTCCCAATACCTCTACCTCTCCATTTAATAACTCTCCTCTCCTATTTTTAACTGACAAATCCATTTGTTCTCTAGGCTTTCTTAACTTGTTAATCTCACTCCAAAACTTTTTCTTATTTTCAACAAAATTTGTTGATAACATCTCACCCACTCTCTCATTTGCTCTCTTTTTACATTGCTTCACCACTCTCTTAACTTCTCTCTTTTTCTCCATATACTCTTCCCTCCTTGCATCACTTCTACTTTGTAAAAACTTCTCATATGCTAACTTTTTCTCCCTTACTACTCTCTTTACATCATCATTCCACCAATCGCTCCTCTTCCCTCCTGCACCCACTTTCCTGTAACCACAAACTTCTGCTGAACACTCTAACACTACATTTTTAAACCTACCCCATACCTCTTCGACCCCATTGCCTATGCTCTCATTAGCCCATCTATCCTCCAATAGCTGTTTATATCTTACCCTAACTGCCTCCTCTTTTAGTTTATAAACCTTCACCTCTCTCTTCCCTGATGCTTCTATTCTCCTTGTATCCCATCTACCTTTTACTCTCAGTGTAGCTACAACTAGAAAGTGATCTGATATATCTGTGGCCCCTCTATAAACATGTACATCCTGAAGTCTACTCAACAGTCTTTTATCTACCAATACATAATCCAACAAACTACTGTCATTTCGCCCTACATCATATCGTGTATACTTATTTATCCTCTTTTTCTTAAAATATGTATTACCTATAACTAAACCCCTTTCTATACAAAGTTCAATCAAAGGGCTCCCATTATCATTTACACCTGGCACCCCAAACTTACCTACCACACCCTCTCTAAAAGTTTCTCCTACTTTAGCATTCAAGTCCCCTACCACAATTACTCTCTCACTTGGTTCAAAGGCTCCTATACATTCACTTAACATCTCCCAAAATCTCTCTCTCTCCTCTGCATTCCTCTCTTCTCCAGGTGCATACACGCTTATTATGACCCACTTCTCGCATCCAACCTTTACTTTAATCCACATAATTCTTGAATTTACACATTCATATTCTCTTTTCTCCTTCCATAACTGATCATTTAACATTACTGCTACCCCTTCCTTTGCTCTAACTCTCTCAGATACTCCAGATTTAATCCCATTTATTTCCCCCCACTGAAACTCTCCTACCCCCTTCAGCTTTGTTTCGCTTAGGGCCAGGACATCCAACTTCTTTTCATTCATAACATCAGCAATCATCTGTTTCTTGTCATCCGCACTACATCCACGCACATTTAAGCAACCCAGTTTTATAAAGTTTTTCTTCTTCTCTTTTTTAGTAATTGTATACAGGAGAAGGGGTTACTAGCCCATTGCTCCCGGCATTTTAGTCGCCTCATACGACACGCATGGCTTACGGAGGAAAGATTCTTTTCCACTTCCCCATGGACAATAGAAGAAATAAAAAAGAACAAGAGCTATTTAGAAAAAGGAGAAAAACCTAGATGTATGTATATATATATATGCATGTGCGTGTCTGTGAAGTGTGACCAAAGTGTAAGTAGGAGTAGCAAGATATCCCTGTTATCTTAGCGTGTTTATGAGACAGAAAAAGAAACCAGCAATCCTACCATCATGCAAAACAGTTACAGGTTTTTGTTTCACAGTCATCTGGCAGGACGGTAGTACTTCCCTGGGTGGTTGCTGTCTACCAACCTACTACCTGAATATGTGTATGAAATTTGAGTCTATTATCAAGGTGGATTCCTAAGAATTTTCCCTCTGTTAGCTTTGTGATAGGTGATCTGTTTATCGTTATGTTAAGAGGTACATCTGTAGCTCTGTTACCAAACTGAATGAAGTAGGTTTTGTCAATGTTTAGTGTAAGTTTGTTAGTCCTCATCCAGGTAGATATTTTCTGTAATTCGGTATTTACAGTATTGGCTAGCGTGACTGGGCTCGGGTGAGAGAAGACGTATGTAGTGTCATCTGCAAAAAGTGTGGGTTTGAGTAATTGCGAAGCATTTGGTAGGTCATTTATGTATAGGAGAAAGAGAAGAGGGCCAAGGACACTTCCCTGTGGGACATCAACTGTAATTGGTTGAGCAGAAGAGCTTGCCCCATTTGCATACACATATTGGCTTCTGTTGCTGAGGTATGACTTGAGATAGTTGAGGGAGTGCCCTCTAATACCATAGTGTGACAATTTTACGTGGAGCAAGTCATGGTCAACTGTATCAAAAGCTTTACGTAAGTCAATGAAGATCCCCAGTGGGACTTCTTTTTTCTCTATTGCAGTGTATATATGTTCTAGCATGTGTATAATAGCATCATTAGTATTTTTATTAGGCGTGAATCCAAATTGGCAGGGGTTGAGAATGTTTTGGGAGATGAGGTAGGAGTAGATTCGTTTATGAATTAATTTTTCGAAGATTTTTGAGAGAGGGTGTAAATTAGATATTGGCCTATAGTTCTTCAACTCTGGTCTCCTCCTCTATGGATCCTTGAAGTTGAACTACATAATTACAATCCTGATGTTATACTCTTGAATGAGACAGCTGCGAGAGTTGATCAACATATTAAATTACGTGGTTACTCTACTGTGGAGTAATCGAGAGGACCCTATAGTGGCGTAGCCATCTTAGTTAAATTAGGCTATGCATTTAGAAATATTCATGTTGATGAAGATAACATTCTTGCAATAGAACTGACGACGTCTCATGGTCAACTATTGATAGGAACTGGATATTTTCCCCCGAGACAACCATATATACAGTCAATTCCTCTACGTAGGATAATAAGCAGAAATATTCCAACAATTCTAGCGGTAGATTTTAATGCTCATCACCCTGCCCTCTTTAACTGTGGAGCTGGTAATCCACTGGGTGACTTGAAAGGAAAACAACTATTTAATATCATTTCAAGCCCCATTCTTTAAATTGTATATTGGTCTTCATCCAGGGACACCAGATATAGTTCTGACAAACAGAGACTGTGACCTCTTTCATTATCATATCTCTCCTGGTGGAAACGTAGGATCTGACCATATCCCTGTTATAATACAACTACAAACTTCTCCATTTAGAATACCTGTGCCTCCTAAACTCAATCTCAACACCCTAGGATTTGATCCCTTCAGGGCATTTCTGGGTGAAGATGAAATTGTGTAGTTGGAAAATCTACCTTCCAATGCAATTGACGACGTGATCAGGTCTCTTCACAATCGAATAATTGATGCTACTAATGCAACTTGCCAGTTAGCTTCCACAAAGATCTACCAACAATATAAACCTACTGGGGAAATTAGAGACGGTATGAGAAATTATCAAACAGAATGTCGAAGGGATCTTCAAACGCAGCAACCACCAGTAGCTACATTATATAGATTGAGGCAAGAATTAATTAACATGATCAGTCATCACAAACGTGACTTATGGAAAGTGCTAATTCTAAAAGCTAATCAGTATAAACGAGAGCCTGCAAAATTTTGGAGTAAGATTCGGCAACTTTTAGGTGCAAAGCACAAGGCTCCTAGCTACCTAATTCATACCTTCACTGATGATGAAGATGAAGAGGTTGAGATTAAACTCAATGATCCACAGGACCAGGCTAATTTGATGGGTGATGTATGGGAGAAAATTCTCTCCCACAATAACAGTCGTCAATTTAATAATAATCACTATCAGTTGGTCGATGAATGGAGAGATGAGAACTTAGCTGATCTACAACCACTACCTTCCATCTATACATCAACTCTTGAAGAGACCCACCCGCTTACTAGACCTATCACACTACTTGAGATGAGTCAGGTTATTGGGAGAATGCGAAATAGAGCCCCTGGTCTCTCTGGAATAACAATGAAACAAATAAAGTTCCTACCCAGAAATTGTATACAGTCTTTGGTTAATATCTTTAATGCCATCTTGGCCTCTGGACATTTTCCAGTGTCTTTCTTGCTAAGCCCAATAAAGACATCCATCAACCAGGAAACTATAGACCTATATCCTTACTTGAAGTCCCTGGGAAAGTTCTTGAAAAGATTATTTCCAACAGACTGAACTACTATATGGAGTTTAACCACCTTTTTACTGAAAAACAGTTTGGCTTTAGAACACACAGAGGTACCCATCATGCAATAAATATTTTTGATACTGTAGCGAGTCTCAAACATCAGGGCAATCTTGCTCTAATTGCCACCAGAGATGTTCATGAAGCTTTTGATAGCTTATGGCATGATGGTCTTATATACAAACTTATTGACCTACCTGACCATAACTGGACCTTTCTCAGATTTATATATAACTTCTTAACTCAAAGAAAAATCATTCCTACCTTTCATGGCAAGTCAACAGAACCTTTTATACCAACAGCTGGTGTCCCACAAGGTTCTTGTCTTAGTCCAATTCTATTCAATATTTATGTGAATGATTTTCCTCAACCAGAGTTTAATGATACAATTATAATGCAATTTGCAGATGATGTTATTCATGTCGTCTCGTCAACTCCTGTAACAGGAAAATGCAAGTATGAAAGAGTCATAGAAAAAATGAATATTGAACTTTGTCGAACATCCAATTGGGAAAAGAAATGGAGAATTACGACTAACCCTGACAAAGTCCTGATTAGCACGATAGGATGTTTTGCATCAACCATCGAAGATAAGGGGGTATTTCCATCAGAGGTACACCTGTAGCCATTAGAAATCCTAACAAGATCTTGGGATATGAAATAGACAGGCTGCTCCACTCAACGTCTCACGTCAATAAAAAGATCAACATAGCCAAAGCCGGTCTTAGCAGTCTATTTAGATTTAATCAAGCCCCTTCACATGTTAAAAAACATCTGTATAAAATGATAAGAACTATACTCGAATACCCATGTGTCCCAGTGTCGTTAACAACAAAGACCAACGTGCTACAGTTGCAACGGGTCCAGAATAGAGCTCTCCGCTTTATTGCGGGTACCAGGAGGAGAGACAGAGTCAAAATGGCAGATATACACTTACAACAGGATATTACTGCCTTAAATGTATGCCTTGATACGCTGAAGAAGAGACAACTCTATGCAGTACAAGAACTCTACATACCAGATAGAGAACATCCTCTCCAAGTTGAAAATACCACTGACTATATCATTAATACTCTTCCTCACAGGACCCAAAGAATGACTCTCTCACAGAGGGTGCGCCGCTTCATCCATAAAGATGATTACCATCAACCAATGATCTTGAGCAACCTCCCTGCAGGTGAAGATGATTGGGTAACACCAGAACCCTTCTATGTCTACTAAGAAAATTCTTCTTTCTTTCTTTCTTTCAACACACCGGCCGTATCCCACCGAGGCGGGGTGGCCCAAAAGGAAAAACGAAAGTTTCTCCTTTTACATTTAGTAATATATACAGGAGAAGGGGTTACTAGCCCCTTGCTCCCGGCATTTTAGCCGCCTCTTACAACACGCATGGCTTATGGAGGAAGAATTCTGTTCCACTTCCCCATGGAGGTAAGAGGAAATAAACAAAAACAAGAACTAGAAAGAAAATAGAAGAAAACCCAAAGGGGTGTGTATACATATGCTTGTACATGTATGTGTAGTGTGACCTAAGTGTAAGTAGAAGTAGCAAGACGTACCTGAAATCTTGCATGTGTATGAGACAGAATAAAAAGACACCAGCAATCCTACCATCGTGTAAAACAATTACAGGCTTCAGTTTTACACTCGCTAAGAAAATTATCGCCCCTAATTAGGGAGATATCTTGTATAACATTTCTACTTCTACATCTACTGTTATAAATATGCTACATTTACTATGGCGGGACACCACCTTGAAAGAAGCTAATGTGTCAAGTAATTCTTTACGAACTGTCCAGACAATTACCGCCTTGTCTTGTTTAAATATTCGTTATGCAATCGCAAAAAAAAGCAATTGCAACTTGTATATCTACATCCAATTCAGAGTCATGTACCTATATATCTGTTATATCTATGTGACTCTGATGGGTTAGTATTATACCCCTTCAAGAATTTTCTATTATTACACATACACTTTTTAAATTGCACTAAAGTGGTTGGGCCACTTCTCTTTTATATCCTACCTCACTCCCCCTTCCCACCCTTTTCCAATATTTCTATCCTTACCCATCCTTCTTCCTTACCCATCTTACCAAACTCTGGTCATAAGAAGCGAAGGGTAAAAAAAAATGATCTAGGGGAAACACTAAATTTTATTTCATGTCACTGTAATCAGAGAAGCTCAAAATGAGACAGCTCCTTATAAATTTGATTATGTATAGCAGAACACTGAGAAATATGTCATTCATAATACTTTAACAATCTCCAGCAGTTGGTTGTGTAGTTTTTGCATTTTTTATTACATTCAGCCATAGCAGATTTTTATAAATCAGTAATGCAAGGTCACAAAAAACGAAAAATATTGCCTGTATTCTAAAATATATTTCCACAGATGCTTTTCAAAGGCCAGGAATGAGAAGTGGGCTCAGTGACTAGTAGGATAAAATGAGAGAGTACAGCACTAATCTGTGATTAGCCAATGAAAAAGTCACTGGAAAGCTACTGCTCAATAAGTATTTCATTTCCATGTATGAAGAGTAGGTAGACAAGAGTCATGGAGTCAGCCATGGATGGTAGAAGAGAAAGAGACATTCACTCTTACAGTAGGATGCTGTAGTTCAGAATTAAAATTGGTGATGACATTATTAGTTTTTCTAAAAAAAGGCAGAAAAAATCTCCAGATATGATAACAGTACTCAAAATGGATTGTGCTTACCTACAATGACTAACCTATATACCGTACAAAATATATTAAATTTTTTTTTTTCAACATGTCGACCGTCTACCACCAACGCAGGGTGACCCAAAGAAGAAACACTTTCATCATCATTCTACACTTTCACCATTATTCACACATAACTGTCTTTGCAGAGGTGCCCAGATATGATAGTTTAGATGTCACTCCAAACAGCCAGTATCCCAAACCCCTCCTTTAAAGTGCAGGCATTGTACTTCCCACCTCCAGGACTCAGTCCAGCTAACCAATTTCACTGAATCTCTTCACAAAATATTACCCTGCTCTCACTGCAACATTTTGTCAGGTCCCAGAAACTATTCACCTCCATTCACTCCTATCTAACATGCTCTCACATTTTATTTTTATTTTATTAACACATCGGCTGTTTCCCACCAAGGCAGGGTGGCCTGAAAAAGAAAAACTTCCATCATCATTCACTCCATCACTGTTTTGGCAGAGGCATGCTTACACTACAGTTACAAAACAGCAGCATTAACAACCCTCCTTCAGAGTGCCGGCACTGTACTTCCCATCTCCAGGAATCAAGTCCAGCCTGCCGGTTTCCCAGAATCCCTTCATAAATGTTGCCTTGCTTTCACTCCAACAGCACTTTAAGTCGTAAAAACCATTTCTCTTCATTTTCTCTTATCTAACATGCTCATGCATGCTTGCTGGAAGTCCAAGCCCCTTGCACACAAAACCTTCTTTACCCCTCCCTCCAACCTTTCCTAGGCTGACCTCTACCAAGTCTTCCTTCCCTCTTGAAGTCATTCTATTTCATTCCATTCTCGCTACATGTCCAAACCATCTCAGTAACCCCTCCTCAGCCCTCTGGATAATAGTTTTGGTTATCCCAGACCACCACCTAATCTCCAAACTTTGGATTCTCTGCATTATATTCACACCATATATTGCTTTCAGACATGACTTCTCCACTGCCTCCAGCCTTCTCCTTGTTGCAACATTCGCCTCCATGCCTCACACTCATTCAAGAGCGTTGGTATAACTATACAGTGGACCCTCGGGTAACGGCATTAATCCGTTCCAGAGAGCTTGCTTTTAATCGATTTTGCCTCTAGTCAAATTAATTTTCCCCATAAGAAATAAGGGAAATCCAATTAATTCGTTTCAGACAGCCAAAAGTATTAACGAAAGGTATTTTTTTAAAGATTAAATATAGATATACATACAGAAATCAATGACAAATAAATATAAAGCACTAATCAAATGGGTAGATGAACATTTAACATCACACTTACCTTTATTGACTCTTGTTGGTGTATGGAAGACAGGAGGCAAGAGGGAGACAAGTTTATTATGCTTCAATATGATGCTAATATCATCTCTGTGGCTTATTTATCTGTAACAATTCATCTGATATGACATAATAAACAATATTAATAACATAAAAACATGATACAGTAGACCGTTATTTAGCACAGTATTTACGTTCCTGAAAATGCCGTGTTAGGTAAATTCATGCTAAATGAACTGAAAAACTTGTGGGAAAAATAGGGTTATGTTCCTAGGAGCCCCCAAAAAGCCAAACAACTTTTTTTTAGACCAACAGATCTTACAAAAATAAAAGTGAACATGTAATTGTAGTTCATTGTCGTAATATATTACTGCTTAAGACTACAGATGCAATAGAAATAATAGTACAGTAGACCCCCACCATATGATGGCATCACCTTACGTTAAATCCACCATATGATACATTTTAAACTAAAAATTTTGCCTCACCTCACGCTAAAAAACTCGCCTCACGCGATTCGTCTGAGACTCGTCCCACGTGTGGCCTGAGCGTGCCTCAGCTGCCCCGTGGGTGTCAGTGTTTACAAGCCAGCCAGTGCGGTCGCATCCACGCATACAATCGGAACATTTCATATTATCACAGCGTTTTTAGTGATTGTACCTGCAAAATAAGTCACCATGGGCCCCAAGAAAGCTTCTAGTGCCAACCGTGCGGTAAAAAAGGTGAAAATTACTATGGAAATGAAGAAAGATAATTGCTAAGTACGAAAGTGGAGTGCGTGTCTCTGAGCTGGCCAGGTTGTATACCAAACCTCAATCAACCATCGCTACTATTTTGGCCAACAAAACGACAATCAAGGAAGCTGCTCTTGCAAAAGGTGCAAGTTTGTTTTCGAAATAGAGATTGCAAGTACTTAAAGATGTTGAGAAACTGTTATTGGTGTGGATAAACGAAAAACATATAGCGGGAGATACCATCTCTCAAGCGATCATATGTAAAAAGGGTGCACCACGGTCAGCTGTTGCTGCACCACAGTCAGCTGCTGCTGCACCACGGTCAGCTGTTGCTGCACCACAGTCAGCTGCTGCTGCACCACGGTCAGCTGTTGCTGCACCACAGTCAGCTGCTGCTGCACCACGGTCAGCTGTTGCTGCACCACAGTCAGCTGCTGCTGCACCATGGTCAGCTGTTGCTGCACCACCGTCAGCTGTTGCTGCACCACGGTCAGCTGCTGCTGCACCACAGTCAGCTGCTGCTGCTGCACCACGGTTAGCTGTTGCTGCACCACGGTCAGCTGTTGCTGCACCACGGTCAGCTGCTGCTGCACCACGGTCAGCTGCTGCTGCACCACGGTCAGCTGCTGCTGCACCACGGTCAGCTGCTGCTGCACCACGGTCAGCTGCTGCTGCACCACGGTCAGCTGCTGCTGCACCACGGTCAGCTGCTGCTGCACCACCATCAACTGTTGCTGCACCATGATCAGCTGCTGATGCACCACTGTCAGCTGTTGCTGCACCACCGTCATCTGCTGCTTCACCATGGTCAGCTGCTGCTGCTCCACGGTCAGCTGCTGCTGCACCACCGTCCGCTGTTGCTGCACCACAGTCTGCTGCTGCACCATTGTCAGCTGTTGCTGCACCACAGTCAGCTGCTGCTGCACCATGGTCAGCTGCTGCTGCACCACGGTCAGCTGTTGCTGCACTACCATCAGCTGTTGCTGCACCACGGTCAGCTGTTGCTGCACTACCGTCAGCTGTTGCTGCACCACGGTCAGCTGCTGCTGCACCACAGTCAGCTGCTGCTGCACCACGGTCAGCTGCTGCTGCACCACGGTCAGCTGCTGCTGCACCACGGTCAGCTGCTGCTGCACCACAGTCAGCTGCTGCTGCACCACAGTCAGCTGCTGCTGCACCACAGTCAGCTGCTGCTGCACCACCACCAGCTGTTTCTTACCAACATGACTCGTCCCGAACCTGTCTAGCCTGAGCGCCTCAGCTGGACTGCCATCATTGTTTACAAGCCAGGGTGGCTGGTTGCATGCATACATTCGATACATTTTGTATTATTCCATTGTTTATAGTGCTTGTAACTGCTAAATAAGCCACCATGGGCCCCAAAAAAGCTTCTAGTGCCAACCCTGTGGTAAAAAGGGTGAGAAATATGTAGTATTGTTCCATGGTCAGCTGCTGTTGCACCACCGTCAACTGTTGCTGCACCACAGTCGGCTGTTGCTGCACCACAGTCAGCTGTTGCTGCACCAGTCAGCTGTTGCTGAACTACGGTGAGCTGCTGCTGCACCACGGTCAACTGCTGCTGCACCACGGTCAACTGCTGCTGCACCACCATCAGCTGTTTCTGACGAACATGACTCGTCCTGAACCTGTCCATCTAGCCTGAGCGCCTCAGCTGGACTGCTGTCATTGTTTACAAGCCAGGGTGGCTGGTTGCATGGATACATTCTATACATTTTGTATTATTCCATTGTTTATAGTGCTTGTAACTGCTAAATAAGCCACCATGGGCCCAAAGAAAGCTTCTAGTGCCAACCCTGTGGTAAAAAGGGTGAGAAATATGTACTATCATACCACGGTCAGCTGCTGCTGCACCACAGTCGGCTGCTGCTGCTGCACCACAGTCGGCTGTTGCTGCACCATGGTTAGCTGTTGCTGCACCAGTTATCTGTTGCTGAACCACGGTCAGCTGCTGTTTCACCACGGTCAGCTGCTGCTGCACCACAGTCAGCTGCTGCTACACCACCATCAGCTGTTGCTGCACCATGGTCAGCTGTTGCTGCACCAGTCAGCTGTTGCTGAACCATGGTGAGCTGCTGTTGCACCACGGTCAGCTGCTGCTGCACCACAGTCAGCTGCTGCTACACCACCGTCATCTGTTGCTGCACCATGGTCAGCTGCTGCTGCACCAAAGTCAGCTGTTGCTGCACCACGGTCAGCTGTTGCTGCACCATGGTCAGCTGGTCCTAGTGGCATTAAAAGAAGAAGGGAAGTAACCCCGGAAAAGGACATGCTACCTAAAGTCCTAATGGAAGGGGATTCCCCTTCTAAACATTAACAACTTCCATACTCTCCCCTCCTCCCATCCCATCAATCATCACCAGATCTTCAATAAAGGTAAGTGTCAGTTTGTGTGTATTAAAATTAATATTTCATGTGGTAAAAAAAAAATTATTTTCATACTTTGTGGTGTCTTGCATGGATTAATTTGATTTCCATTATTTCTTATGGGGAAAATTAATTCACCTTACGATAATTTCAGCATACGATGAGCTCTCAGGAACGGATTAATATCATAAGGTGTGGGTCCACTGTATTTCTTACCTTAAATTGTGGGTAATGGTGTGTGTGGATGATTATGGAGAGAGTGGATATGGATGATGTGGCCCTAGTGGGCTGAGGTGGATGGTTGTTGGTTGTCAACAGAAGTGGATGGTAGAGGTTCTGGTACTGAAGTCAATGGTTGTATTGAAGTGTGCATAAATTCTGTAATGGTTCTCTGGGCTGTTTTACCCTGCAATACATTATACAGCCGACGGTAAGGCATCATCAGCTGGTGTAGACCCTGTTTCAAAGCACTGCTTCTAGATTTGTCAGGGTCTGCAACTTTACCAATAATATGGAACTGCTCACGTAACTGCTGCAATGTTAACTGCTTTTCTTCAGGTTTTTCTTTCATGTTAGCTCTATTAACATTTCCTCTGGACTCCTGTCTTCATCATCATCATCCTCCTCCTCCTCCTCCTCCTCTAAGACAGTGGTTCCCAACCTTTTCTTACTCTCGCACCCCTATAAAATTTTTGCTCTAACCTCGCACCCCCTACAATTTAAACTTTGTTCAAGGATATAGGATGTGGAATCATACTAAATTTTATCAAAAAAAGATATTTATTTCACTTTCTAATATAATATGTGAACAAAAATCAGACTTACAGAAAAGAAGCATATCACAGAATGATATTTGAATACACCTTACAAAAATAACAACTCTTGCTTGAAATATATACAAAAAAGTAAAGTCAAGAACTAGCTTTCAAACCTTTAGAAAGGAATTTTATTTTTTTAATATGTAAAAAATCAAACATATGGACAAGAAAGGATGTCACCGATTAACATTTGAATATACCATACAAAAGATAGTTACTTTCTTTAAATATGTACAAGATAATAAAATCAAAAGGTTGACTTCCAAAAAGTTTGCAAATCCATTTTAATTCATTGACTTTTGTTCCTGTTTCTTGCCTGTAAGTTTTTCAAAACGGGGAACTATGTTGGTGATAGCAACACGCATGTCTGCCCGTGTATTCAAACGATTTCTAGATTTTGTCTTAATTGACAAGAGTACTAAATCCTGATTCACACAAGTAAGTTGTAGCAAATGGAATGAGTACAGTTAGTGCAGTTTCACAAAGTCTTGGAAATAGAACCATAGCCGAGCACCAATACTCTTCCAAAGGTTTACTCTCAAATTGCATTTCAAGAGCACGATTTGAACGCAGAACTATAAGATCTTCTTTCAGCTCTCCATCATCAAGTGATGGACGCTTCTCGCACCCCCTGGAATGATGTCTCGCACCCCAGGTTGGGAACCCCTGCTGTAAGAGCTCATTCACATCATCTTGATTCATATTTTCAAAACCATCACCTGGTAATCTCCTTGCCATCTGAACAATTTCCTGAACCTGACTCTCAGGCAAGTGTAAACCAGTGAAAGAATTAACCACAGAAGGCCTTAACTTTCCCCATCCTGCATTTAATGTTGATGGAGGCACTTCACTCCATGCACTTCTAGCATAGCTGATAGCATCTGCAATGTTAAATTTATTCCAGAAGGTTGGTACTGCCAAGTTGGAGTCAGAGTCCATTGATGCATAACTTTTTTTGTATAGTTACACTTGAATGAATTAATAACTCCCTGATTCAGTGGTTGTATTAAAGATATTGTATTTGGAGGTAAAAATACAACTTTTACATGTGGGGTCACATCCAGCACAGCTTGTGGATGAGTACAGGAATTATCAAGAATGAAGAGAGCCTTGAATGCAAGATTCTTGCTGTGCAGGTAAAACTTGACTTCAGGAATAAAGTGATGCTTAAACCAGTCAATAAATATTTCCTCTGTCATCCATGCTGACTGGCTTGACCTCCAAATTACTGGTAAGGTGTTTTTATCTACACCTTTCAAAGCACGAGGATTCTTAGAGCGGTAAATAACCGTGGGCTTAGACTTGAAATCACCTAATGCATTACTGCAAAGAAGGAAGATGAAGCGGTCCTTTGCTGCCTTGAAGCCCGGTGCACTCTTCTCTTGCTGACTGATGTAAGTTCATGTTGGCATTTTTTTCCCAAAAAACACTTGTCTGTCAACATTAAACACTTAGTGTGGCTCATAGCCACCCTCAGAAATAATTTCCTGCAATTCAGCAGAAAAATTACTTGCTGCTATATGATCAACTGAAGCACTTTCACCAGACAACTTAATATTATGTAATTTATTATGTAACTTAAAGGTGTGGAACCAGCCTGTGCTAAACACAATTTTTCAGGCTTTCCTTCCTTTCACACACTTCTTTAAACAACTGTAAGGTCTTTTCCCTAATTAAGAGGAAATTAAGTGGTGCACCTTTCTTTGTCTTTTGTTCACTCCACTCAAGCAACAAGTTTTCTGTTTTATTTACTTGTTGGGACTTACGTGTCATTCTTTTCATGAGATGACATCTTGGGTTATTCATTACACAAGCTCGTATATTCTCCTCGTTCTTTTTAATTGTACTAACCAACGCTTTATTAAGGCCATAGGCCCTCACTATATCCACCACACGTGATCCACTCTTAAGCTTGTCTAATATCTCAATTTTCTTTGCAATTCCTAGACTTGAATGCTTAAACCTTTTCTTGTCACTATCAGTAACACTTGTATGCTTACTGGGTGCTATTATTGTTTGGCAGATTTAACAAATGGAAATAAAATTAAGAAAATATGTATGTATATAAACACAGCCATGTTCCCAAGTACCTCCATCCTGCACGCATATGAACCGAACTGGAGGTTGGGAGAGTGGTGGGGGTGGGTGTGCGTGGCGGGAGGGATGGCAGTACACCTCCCCCATTGACTCAATGGTATAACCCACCGCGGGCGACCGGGCGCTCAAAATTTTTTGCCCTCCTGTGAATCGTGTTAAATTAATCATACGATGTGTTACATAAAAATGTGTTGCAATTCTTCAATCGTGCTATACTTAAATCGTGCCAAATAAACTCGTGCTAAATAACGGTCTACTGTATATACTCTAGAATGAATAAAATGTCATAATGTATGTGAGGAGTAGGTGTTGGTGGTGTTATTGTTGGATTTATAAGGGCCACTGAGAGAAGCCGTACGTAGTGGTGGTGGAGGCAGAACCCACCACCACTGTACCACCACTAATCACACTTAAACAATGTATGTAGTAATTTATAAGAAATATTTACATTTTAATTTATAAATAAGTAAGTTTATTCAGGTATACACAAATACAGTTACATACATAGATTATCATACATAGCAGCATATGTGTAAAGTACCTAGGATAACCCAAAAAAGTCAGAGTGACTTGCATATTTCCATTGGGGTCCTTTTATATTTACACATACTTTTATACTTACACTTTTATATTTACACTTACCTTGGAGGAGATGTTAGTTTAATTAGTTAGTTTGATGGAGGAGATGCTGGTAGAGGTTTAGGGTGGTGGAAGATATGTAGCAGGCCTGCGTATGTTCATTGGCTCGACACACTCGCTTAACTTACTTGCTACACTGTTAATTTTACACTTTATTGCTGGCTGGCACTATAGCCTTTATTGATACCTGCTGCTTTTGTATCGTACATATCGTAGTATCACTGAATCACTGCAGAAGGCACATTCTCCCCTCTCTCTTCCTACTCCACTTTGGTACTTTGCTACACGAGTTTTTTCTTGACTTCTATTCTACTTCTTTCCTTCTTTACCACAGGGCTGGCACTAGAAGCTTTCTTTGGGCCCATGGTGGCTTATTTAGCAGTTTTTTTTTCTCCATTAAACCGGCCGTATCCCACCAAGGGAGGGTGGCACAAAAAGAAAAACAAAAGTTTCCCTTTTTAAATTTAGTAATTTATACA
Organism: Cherax quadricarinatus; assembly: GCF_038502225.1. NCBI lineage: Eukaryota > Metazoa > Arthropoda > Malacostraca > Decapoda > Parastacidae > Cherax > Cherax quadricarinatus. The sequence goes on along the minus strand of NC_091309.1, from coordinate 36,203,413 downwards.
GGAGAAGGGGTTACTAGCCCCTTGCTCCCGTTATTTAGCAGTTACAAGGACTAAAAACAATGGAATAATACAAAATATATCGCATGTCTGCATGGAATCATCCGGCCTGACTTGGAAACAATGGCACACTGGCTTTACATGGGCTCAGGCCGCACGGACATGTTCGAGACGAATGTCCTTAACCCTTAAACTGTCCAAACATAGATCTACGTTCGCTCGTGTAGTGCACCGAACGTAGATCTACGTTTTTTACATTCTTTCTTATGGAGAAAAGGTCAGAGCGCTACGCGCGCAAACGTAGATCTACGTTTGGACAGTTTAAGGGTTAACCGAGTTCTTGGGCATTAGCTGAGCCAATATTTTGATGCAGAAATGGGCCACTATTCGATTTTGGCGTTAGCTGATGCCGCCGTTACCCAAGGGTCCACTGTACTTTCATACATTCCTCTCTTTGCTTTCATAGATAAAGTTCTCTTGTCTCCACAGACTCCTCAGTGCACCACTCACCTTTTTCCCCATGTCAGTTCTGTGATTCACCTCATCTTTCATAGACCCATCTGCTGACACGTCCACTCCCAAATATCTGAATACATTCACATCCTCCATGCTCTCTCTCCCTCCAATCTGAAGTCCAGTCTTCTGTTACCTATTTTTTTTGTTATCCTCATCACCTTACTCTTTCCTATATTCACTTTTAACCATTTCAGGGTTTTCAACATACTAGTACGGCTTACGCACCAGGGTTATTGACATACTAGAACACCTAAATTCTAGTGCCTTCTAATCTAGCGAGAGAAAGCTGGTAGGCCTACATATGAAAAAACGGGTCTGTGTGGTCAGTGTGTGCAGTATAAGAAAAATCCTGCAGCACACAGTGTGTAATGAGAAAAAAAAAACTTTGACCGTGTTTTTGGATTAAAACAGCGACTTTGCACTGTATTTTTGTATGGTATTTATGGTTGTACATGTATTCTAGTTTTCCTGGTCTCATTTTATAGAATGGAAGACATATTACAGAAATTGAGATGATTTTGATTAGTTTCATAATGAAAAGTACCTTGAAATTGAGCTCAAAGTAGCAGAAATGTTCAATTTTTACCAAAGTTCAAAAGTAAACAAATCATGTCAAGTGTCCAATACACATCAACTGGTGAATCTAATATTCTTTCACAAGTGCGCCGATATTATTTATACCATTTCTTCACTAATGCAGTAGTCTGCATAACAGTAAATCTTCTATTTTTTGTGAGAATAAAAGTTCAAAATGGAAAGCAAAAGAAATATAAGAGGGGCCTGGGGACGTGACTAACGAGCAGAGAACTTGTTACTTTGGTGCCAGGAATGTCTGTCTTGTTTATTCTGGACCCTATTTGGAAATTGGCATCTTCTGAAATTTGTGTGAAATTGGCAAAATTGCCAATTTCTAACCACTTTATTGAATAGTTGAAATTGGTAAATGGGTGGTTTCTTGTACTCATTCGATAGAAAAAAATGGAGAAATATGATTTTTGCCGACTAGTACATAGGAATTGGCCAAAAATAGGGCTCAAAGTGGGCAAAATCCCCGATGCGTAAACATCGTTGAGACCGCTAACTTCGCGAGAGCATAATTCCTAAGTTTTCCATCAAATTTCATACTTTTGGTGTCATTACGATCGGGAAAAGATTCTCTATCAATTCATAAGAAAAAATAATTTTTTTTTATTTTTCTGAAAAATTTTCGACCCTGAGAACAAATTTAGGAGAGGGCCTCTCGGCCCTGAAAGGATTAATTTCCTTCATTTACATACCCTACCAAACTCATCACCCAGCCTCTGCAACTTCTCTTTAGAATCTCCCAAAAGCACAGTGTCATCAGCATAGAGCAACTGTGTGAACTCCCACTTCGTGTTAGATTCTTTATCTTTCAGCCCCATACCTCTTACCAACACTCGAGCATTCACTTCTCTTACAACTCCATATATAAATACATTGAACAACCATGGTGACATCACACATCCCTGTCTAAAGCCTACTTTTGCTGGCATTCGCTATCGGTGATGTAGAAACACGCCTCTCGTAGCTGAAACAGTGTTTTTGCCATACGTTGACTGGTGTTTGTGGCTGTAGTGTTTTAACCAACCCATAAATCAAATTAATTTTGTTAGAATTAGCATACCAGGTACTGGTAAATTTTACTTAATGTAAATTTAATGCCTGTCATGAATTTGTCAAGATTGGTGAGGATTTCAAGCTGAAATTAGGTGTTCAGGTGAGCATGAGGCCTGTCGTACGTTTTGACTATCCATAAATCAAACATAACCTTATTTCTGCATGTAAAATTACCGTAGATTTCAGTGGTGTAAATATTACTTGGTATTAGGCACTCTTTAACTTTTTTCTGATTATTGCCTTCTAAATTGGGATGCATCTAATGATCAGAGCATTTTAAAAGCTGCGAAATATGGTACAGTGGACCCTCACCTTATGATATTAATCCGTTTCTGAGAGCTCATCATTAGCCGAAATTATCATTAGCCGAATTAATTTTTTCCATAAGAAATATTGGAAATCAAATTAATCCATTCCTGACACCTCAAAGTATGAAAAAAAAAATTTTTTTACCACATGAAATTTAAGAATTGAATACATGACACTTACCTTTATTGAAGATCTGGTGATGATTGATGGGATGGGAAGAGGGGAGAGTGTGAAAGTTAGTTTAGAAGGGGAATCCCCTTCCATTAGGACTTGAGGTAGCAAGTCCTTTCCTGGGATTACTTCCCTTCTTCTTTTAATGCCACTAGGACCATCTTGAGAGTCACTGGACCTCTGTCGCACAACAAATCTGTCTAGAGCTCTGTACCTCCCGTTCCTTTAAGACTTTCTTAAAATGGGCCATAACATTGTCATTGTACAGGTTGCCAACACGGCTTGCAGTAGCTGTGTCAGGGTGATTTTCATCCGTAAAGGTTTGCAGTTCAACCCACTTTGCACACATTTCCTTAATCTCTTTTTTTTAATTCCATACTAATTCTCGCCCTTTTTACCACAGGGATGGCACTAGAAGCTTTCTTGGGGTCCATGGTGACTTATTTTGCAGTTACAAGCACTAAAAACACTGGGATAATGTGAATGTACCAAATGTATGCGTAGATGCGACCGCACTGGCTGGCTTGTAAACACTGGCGCTGAGGCCATGCGTGGGACGCATCCCAGACGAATCACATAAGGCGAGTTTTTTATCGTGAGGCGAGGCAAAATTTTTGCTTTCAGATGCTTCGTATGGTGGATTTAATGTAACACGATGCTTTCTTAAGGCGGGGGTCCACTGTATATATATTTTTCTAACCTGTCGGCCATTTCCCACCTAGGCAGGGTGATCCAGAAAGAAAGAAAAAACTTTCATCATTCAACTCTTTCACCATCACTCACACATAATCACTGTGACTTAAGAAATCGTAATGACACGATTGCAAATAAACCATACCCCCGGCCGGGATTGAACCCGCGGTCATAGAGTCTCAAAACTCCAGCCCGTCGCGCTAACCACTAGACCAGCTAGCCACAATAAGATTCATCCAACTAGGTATATTTCTACACCATAGGAAGGTTAGCACAGGCACCTCTGTGACCACAAATGCAAGTTTTTACAGACGAATCTCAAGCTAGCGTGGCCGTGACGAACTCTAGCTCAAGTCCCTTCACTGCAGCTGGTCTAGTGGTTAGCGCGACGGGCTGGAGTTTTGAGACTCTATGACCGCGGGTTCAATCCCGGCCGGGGGTATGGTTTACATAATCACTGTCTTTGCAGAGGCGCTCAGACAAGACAACTTAGACGTCCCTCCAAACTGCCACTATTCCTAACCCCCCCTTTAAAGTCCAGGCATTGTATTTCCCATTTTTGGGACTCAAGTCTGGCTAACCAGTTTCCATGAATCCCTTCACAAAATATTACCCTGGTTACACTCCAACAGCTAGTCAGGTTCCAAAAACCATTCATCTCCATTCACTCCTATCTAACACACGAACGCTTGCTGGAAGTCCATGCTCCTCGCCCACAACCTTCAACTCCTCTCTCCAACCTTTTTGAGGACGACCCCGATCCCACCTTTTCCTACAGATTTATACGCTCTCCAAGTCATTCTTCATTGTTCCATTCTCTCTAAATGACCAAACCACCTCAACAGCCTCTTTCCACCCCTCTGACTAATATTTTTAGTAATTCCACACCTCCTAATTTCCACACTACAAATTCTCTACATAATATTTACACCATACATTGGCCTTAAACACATCATCTCCACTGCCTCCAGCTGCCTCCTTGCTGCAGCATTTACATCCCTTGCTTCACATCTATAGAAGAGTGTTGTACCAATATACTCTCGTACATTTCCTTCTTTGCCTCCATGGATAACGTTCTTTGTCTCCACAGATACCTCAATGCACCACTCACCTTCTTTTCTTCAATTCTGTGGTTTACCTTATCCTTCATAAACCCATCTGCTGACAAGTCAACTCCCAAATATTTGAAAACATTCATTTCTTCCATACTTCCTCCCTCCAGTGTTATATCCAATTTTTCTATATCTAAATTGTTTGATACCCTCATCACCTTACTTTTATCTATATTCACTTTCAACTTTCTTTACACACCCTCTTAAACTCATCCACTAACCTTTGCAACTCTTCAGAATCCCCCAAAAGCACAGTATCATCAGCAAAATGTGACTGTGTAAACTCACTATTTGTAGTTGATTCCCCATAATTTAATCCCACCCCTCTCCCCGACACCCTAGCATTTACTTTAAAACCCCATCAATAAATATATTAAACAACCATGGTGACACTACACATCCCTGTCTAAACCCTACTTTTACTGCAAAGTAATCTCCCTGACGTGCTGTTGGAGTGTGAGCAAAGTAACATTTATGAAGGATTCAGGGAAACCGGCAGGCCGGACTTGAGTCCTGGAGATGGGAAGTACAGTGCCTGCACTCTGAAGGAGGGGTGTTAATGTTGCAGTTTAAAAACTGTAGTGTAAAGCACCCTTCTGGCAAGACAGTGATGGAGTGAATGATGGTGAAAGTTTTTCTTTTTCGGGCCACCCTGCCTTGGTGGGAATCGGCCAGTGTGATAATAAATAAAAAAAAAATAATCTCCCTCTCTCCTACACACCCTAACCTGAGCCTCACTATCCTCATAAACTCTTTAACAGCATTTAAGTAACTTACTACCCATTCTGTATACTTGCAGCATCTGCCACATTGCTCCCCTGTCCACTCTACCATATGCCTTTTATAAATCCATAAATGCAGTGAAAACTTCACTACCTTTTCTTAACACTGTTCACATGTATACTTCACTGTAAATGCTTGATCTACACATCCCCTACACATTCTAAATGCTTCTTGCTCATCTGCAATCCTGCTCTCTGTCTTACCTCTAATTCTTTCAGTAATAACCCTACCATACACATTATACCTTGTATACTCAGTAAACCTATTCCTCTATAATTTTTACAATCTCTTTTTCCCCCTTCCCTTTATATAAAGGAACTATGCATGCTCTCTGCACATCCCTAAGTACCTTTCCCTCTTTCATGCATTTTTTTTTTTTTAACAAGTCGGCCGTCTCCCACCGAGGCAGGGTGACCCAAAAAGAAAGAAAATCCCCAAAAAGAAAATACTTTCATCATCATTCAACACTCACCTCACTCAGACATAATCACCGTTTTTGCAGAGGTGCACAGAATACAACAGTTTAGAAGCATATACGTAAAAAGATACACAACATATCCCTCCAAACTGCCAATATCCAAAACTCCTTTAAAGTGCAGGCATTGTACTTCCCATTTCCAGGACTCAAGTCTGGCTGTATAAAAATAACTGGTTTCCCTGAATCCCTTCACTAAATATTACCTTGCTCACACTCAAACAGCTCGTCATGTCCCAAATACCATTCGCCTCCATTCAGTCCTATCTAACATGCTCACGCATGCTTGCTGGAAGTCCAAGCCCCTCGCCCACAAAACCTCCTTTACCCTTGACTAATACTATTGTTAACTCCACACCTTCTAATTTCCACCCTCCTAATTTTCTGCATAATATTTACACCACACATTGCCCTTAGACAGGACATCTCCACTGCCTCCAACCGCCTCCTTGCTTCCGCATTTACAACCCAAGCTTCATACCCATATAAGAGTGTTGGTACTACTATACTTTCATATATTCCCTTCTTTGCCTCCATAGATAACGTTTTTTGTCTCCACATATACCTCAACGCACCACTCGCCTTTTTTCCTTCATCAATTCTATGGTTAACCTCATCCTTCATACATCCATCCGCTGACACTTCAACTCCCAAATATCGGAAAACATTCGCTTCTTCCCTACTCCTCCTCCCCAATTTGATATCCAATTTTTCATTATCTGAATCATTTGATACTCTCATTACCTTACTCTTTTCTATGTTCACTTTCAACTTTCTGCCTTTACACACACACTCAAACTCATCCACACACCATACACACACACACCATACACACCCACCATACACACACACCATACACACACACCATACACACACACCATACACACACACCATACACACACACCATACACACACACCATACACACATACCATACACACACACCATACACACCATACACACACACCATACACACACACCATACACACACACCATACACACACACCATGCACACACCATACACTCACACCATACACTCACACCATACACACACACCATACACACACACACACACCACACACACACCACACACACACCATACACACACACACACCATACACACACACACCACACACACACCACACACACACCACACACACACACACCACACACATCACACACATCACACACACACACACACACACACACACACACACACACCACCACCACACACACACCCCACACCACACGCACACACCCCACACCACACACACACAAACACTCTACACACACACACACACCACACACACACACACACACACCACACACACACCCACACACTCACAACACACACACACACACACACACACCACACACACACACCACACACACACACCACACACACACTCACCACACACACAAACCACACACACACACCACACACACACACCACACACACACACCACACACACACACACCACACACACACCACACACACACACCACACACACACACCACACACACACACACACACACACACACACACACACACACACACACACACACACACACACACACACCGCACACACACACACACACACCACACACACACACACACCACACCACACACACACACACACACACACACACACACATACACTCACACACACACACACACACACACACAGACACACACACACACACACACACACACACACACACACACACACACACACACACACACACACACACACACACACCACACACACACACCACACACACACACCACACACACACACCACACACACACACCACACACATACACCACACACACACCACACACACCACACACACACCACACACACACACCACACACACCACACACACCACACACACACACGCACACACACACCATTCATTCAGGACCCTGTACACCGTGTACGTTAGGCCCATATTGGAGTATGCGGCACCAGTTTGGAACCCACACCTAGCCAAGCACGTGAAGAAACTAGAGAAAGTGCAAAGGTTTGCAACAAGACTAGTCCCAGAGCTAAGAGGTATGTCCTACGAGGAGAGGTTAAGGGAAATCAACCTGACGACACTGGAGGACAGGAGAGATAGGGGGGACATGATAACGACATACAAAATACTGAGAGGAATTGACAAGGTGGACAAAGACAGGATGTTCCAGAGATTGGACACAGTAACAAGGGGACACAGTTGGAAGCTGAAGACACAGATGAATCACAGGGATGTTAGGAAGTATTTCTTCAGCCACAGAGTAGTCAGTAAGTGGAATAGTTTGGGAAGCAATGTAGTGGAGGCAGGATCCATACATAGCTTTAAGCAGAGGTATGATAAAGCTCACGGCTCAGGGAGAGTGACCTAGTAGCGATCAGTGAAGAGGCGGGGCCAGGAGCTCGGACTCGACCCCCGCAACCTCAACTAGGTGAGTACAACAGGTGAGTACACACACACACACACACACACACACACACCACACACCACACACACACACCACACACACACCACACACACACACACACACACACACACACACCACACACACACACACACACACACACACACACACACACACACACACACCACACACACACACCACACACACACACACACACACACACACACACACACACACACACACACACACACCACACACACACACACCACACACACACACACACACACACACCACACACACACCACACACACACCACACACACACACACACACACACCACACACACACCACACACACACACACCACACACACACACACACACACACACACACACACACACACCACACACACACACACACCACACACACACACACACCACACACACACACACACACACACACACACACACACACACACACACACACACACACACACACACACACACACACACACACACACCACACACACACACCACACACACACCACACACACACCACACACACCACACACACACACGCACACCACACACACCACACACACACCACACACACACCCCACACACACACCCCACACACACACCACACACACACCACACACACACCACACACACACTCTCTCAACACACTCTCCCC
>NC_091309.1:35836294-35872008 GCF_038502225.1 Cherax quadricarinatus | reverse complement strand
ATTTTACAATGAAAAGTACCTTGAAATTGAGCTCAAAGTAGCAGAAATGTTCGATTTTTACCGAAGTTCAAAAGTAAACAAATCATGCCAGGTGTTCAATACACGTCAACTGGCGAGTCTAATATTCTTTTACAAGTGCACTGATATTATTTATACCATTTCTACACTAATGCAGTAGTCTGCATAACAGTAAATCTTCTATTTTTTTGTAAGAATAAAAATTCAAAGTGGAAAGCCAAAGAAATACAAGAGGGGCCTGGGGATGTGACTAACGAACAGAGAACTTGTTATTTTAGTTCCAGGAATGTCTTTCTTGTTTATTCTGGACCCTATTTGGAAATTGGCCTCTTTTGAAATTTGTGTGAAATTGGCAAATTGCTAAATTCTGACCACTTTACTGGATAGTTGAAATCGATAAATGGGTGGTTTCTTGTACTCATTCGATAGAAAAAATGGAGTTCTAGCGAAATAGTTATTATTTTTGTCGACTAGTACACTGAAATTTGCTGAAAATAGGGCTCAAAGTGGGCAAAATTGCCGATGCGTAAACATCTTTGAGACTGCTAACTTCGCGAGAGCATAATTCCATAAGTTTTCCATCAAATTTCATACTTTTGGTGTCATTATGATAGGGAAAAGATTCTTTATTTTCATAAGAATAAATCATCTTTTTTTTTTTTAAATTTAGAGACCCTGAGAACAAGTCTCGGAGAGGGCCTGGGGACCCTGAAAGGGTTAACTGACAAATCCATTTGTTCCCCAAGGTTGACACTTTAATTGTAACTGATTCTCTGTCATCCATAAATGCTCTCAACTCGTTAAGTATAAATTGTGGCATGCTTGTGTCAGAAGCCAGACATAGGTATGGTAAGATTGTGAACAGTGGAGTCAGAGTTCACATGCTGTGGATTCCATCTCACATTGGTCTTCAGATGCATGATAGAACTGATAAATTGGCTAAGCTGTATGCTTTCAAAGAGGGAGTAGATTACAATCTTGGGTTGTCAGTTAGCAGTTTGAGAACAATAATACGAAAAGAACTTCAAATGAACTTTATTAACTTAAGACTTGGGGAGATTGACACAGGTCAGTCCATCTATCATCATTCCATCATGCAGGAGGAGCCACATGTCTATGGTGCATCCAACAAGATAAGCAGACTCTTGGATGTCACTACTGCCTGGCTCCGGCTGGGTTACAAGTATCTATGGCAGGTTAAATCACCGCCACCGATGTAGACCAAACGAAATGTAAACTTTGCCAGATGGACTATTGTCACACCTTGCGTCATTATGTACTGGAGTGTGATCAAATTAATGAATTTAGAAACAACTCGCTCAGAAATGTTCAAGAAATGGCAAAGTATTTTATCCGCAGTGGTATATTACATACCATTCTGGAGAAATACTGACTTTGCTAGTTGTAAATAATGCATTACCATGTGTGGGTGTGTGGGGGTGTGGATGTGGATGTGTGTATGCGTGTGTGTGTGGGTGTGCGTGCTTGTGTGTATGCATATATTTGTATGCTCGTGTGTGTGTGTGTGGGTGTGCGTGCTTGTGTGTATGCATATACACTTGTAAGATGCTCGTACTCGCCTATTTGTGGTTGCAGGGGTCGAGTCACAGCTCCTGGCCCCGCCTCTTTGCTGATTGCTACTAGGTCCTCTCTCTCCCTGCCCCATGAGCTCTATCATACCTCGCCTTAAAACTATGTATGGTTCCTGCCTCCACTACATCACTTTCTAGGCTATTCCATGGCCTGACTACTCTATGAAGAAATACTTCCTAACATCCCTTTGATTCATCTGAGTCTTCAACTTCCAATTGTGACCTCTTGTGTCTGTGTCCCATCTCTGGAACATCCCGTCTTTGTCCACCTCGTCTATTCCGCGCAGTATTTTATATGTCGTTATCATGTCTCCCCTGACCCTCCTGTCCTCCAGTGTCGTCAGGCCGATTTCCCTCAACCTTTCTTCATAGGACAATCCCCGTAGCTCTGGGACTAGTCTTGTTGCAAACCTTTGCACTTTCTCTAATTTCTTGACGTGCTTGACTAGGTGTGGATTCCAAACTGGTGCTGCATACTCCAGTATGGGCCTGATGTAGATGGTATACAGAGTCTTAAACGAATCCTTACTGAGGTATCGGAACGCTATCCGTAGGTTTGCCAGGCGCCCATATGCTGCAGCAGTTATCTGATTGATGTGCGCCTCAGGAGATATGCTCGGTGTTATACTCGCCCCCAGATCTTTTTCCTTGAGTGAGGTTTGCAGTCTTTGGCCATCTAAACTATATTGTGTCTGCGGTCTTCTTTGCCCTTCCCCAATCTTTATGACTTTGCATTTGGCAGGGTTAAATTCAAGGAGCCAGTTGCTCGACCAGGCTTGTAGCCTGTCCAGGTCTCTGTAGTCCTGCCTGATCCTCGTCCGATTTGATTCTTCTCATTAACTTCACATCATCTGCAAACAAGGACATTTCTGAGTCTATCCCTTCTGTTATGTCGTTCACATATACCAAGAACAGCACAGGTCCTAGGACTGACCCCTGTGGAACCCTGCTTGTCACAGGCGCCCACTCTGACACCTCGTCGCGTACCATGACTCGTTGCCTCCCTGTCAGATATTCTCTGATCCATTGCAGTGCCTTTCCTGTTATGTGTGCCTGGTCCTCTAGCTTTTGCAGTAACCTCTTGTGAGGAACTGTGTCGAAGGCCTTCTTGCAGTCCAAAAATATGCAGTCGATCCACCCCTCTCTCTCTTGTCTTACTTCTGTCACCTTGTCATAAAACTCTAGTAGGTTTGTGACACAGGATTTTCCTTCCCTGAAACTGTGCTGGTTGTCAATTATACACTTGTTTCTTTCCAGGTGCCCCACCACTCTCCTCCTGATGATCTTCTCCATGACCTTGCATACTATACACGTTAGTGATACAGGTCTGTAGTTTAGTGCCTCATGTCTGTCTCCCTTTTTAAAAATTGGGACTACATTTGCCATTTTCCATACCTCAGGGAGTTGCCCAGTTTCAAATGATGTGTTGAAGATCTTTGTTAATGGCTCACACAATATTTCTGCTCCCTCTTTAAGGACCCATGGAGAGATGTTGTCTGGTCCCACCGCCTTTGAGGTGTCAAGTTCGCATAGCAGCTTCTTCACCTCCTCCTTGGTTATATGTACCTCATCCAGCACTTGCTGGTGTGCCCCCCCTGTTCTGATTTCTTGGAGTCCTACTGGTTTCCACTGTAAATACCTCTTTAAATCTTGTGTTGAGCTCCTGACAAACCTCTCGGTCGTTTCTTGTGAATTCCCCATCACCCTTCCTCAGTCTGATTACCTGGTCCTTGACTGTTGTTTTCTTCCTGATGTGGCTGTACAACAGCTTCAGCTATCATAACTTTGGGGTCCAGTCCCTGGACCCATTATGTACCTTTGTAATCTTTTGACTACCGCCCACAAGATGGGTATGGGGTGCATAATAAACATATTAAGCTAACTAACTCCCTAGGTTTCCTCAACTTATTAATCTCGCTCCAAAACTTTTTCTTATTTTTAACAGAATTGCAATACAAAATGTAGTTTAATTAAAATATTGGTGGTTAAAGATTTGAAAACAATCTGGTAAAAAATCTCATATATACTTTGGCACTATAATCATTTATTTATAATTTAACTTAATCTTGTAGCTCAGTGGTAAAGTGTTTGGCTTGCAACTAAAAGAATTTAGGTTCAAATATCATTAAGTTTGTAGTCCCATTTCACCTCCCATTAACCCTTTGGGGGTCAGCAGGTCCTCTCAGAGACTTGTTCTCAGGGTTGGCCAAATTTCAAAAAAAAAAAAATTATTTTTTCTTATGAAAAGATAGAGAATCTTTTCCCGATCATAATGACACCAAAAGTATGAAATTTGATGGAAAACTTAGGGAAATATGCTCTCATGAAGTTAGCGGTCTCGATGATGTTTACACATCGGCAATTTTGCCCACTTTGAGCCCTATTTTCGGCCAATTCCACTGTACTAGTCGACAAAAATCATAACTATTTCGCTAGAACTCCATTTTTTTCTGTCGAATGAGTACAAGAAACCACCTATTTACCGATTTCAACTATCCAATACAGTGGTCAGAATTTAGCAATTTTGCCAATTTCACACAATTTTCAAAAGATGCCAATTTCCAAATAGTCCAGAATAAACAAGAAAGACTTCCTGGTACTAAAATAACATTTCCTCTGTTCATTAGTCACGTCCCCAGGCCCCTCTTACATTCTTTTGCTTTCCACTTTGAATTTTTATTCTCACAAAAAAATAGAATATTTACTGTTATGCAGACTACTGCATTAGTGTAGAAATGGTATAAATAATATCAGCGAACTTGTGAAAGAATATTAGACTCACCATTTGATGTGTATTGGACGCTTGGCATGATTTGTTTACTTTTGATCTTTGGTAAAATTCGACATTTCTGCTACTTTTGAGCTCAATTTCAAGGTACTTTTCATTTTAAAATCAGTCAAAATCATCTCAATTTCTGTAATGTGCCTTCCATTCTATAAAATGAGACCAGGAAAACTAGAATACCACAATAAATACCATAGGAAAATACAGTGCAAAGTCGCTGTTTTAATCCAAAGACACGGTCGAAGTTTTTTTTTTTCTCATTACGCACTGTGTGCTGCAGGATTTTTTTATACTGCGCACACTGACCACATAGACCCTTTCTTTCATATGTAGGCCTACAAGCTTTCTCTCACTAGATTTGAGGGTGCTAGAATTTATGCGTACTAGTACGTCAAAAACCCCTGCTCGTAAGCCGTACTAGTACGTCCGAAACCCCGAAAGGGTTAAATAGACACTATATATACCTGGGAGTGGGACATCTGTTGTTTCATCTCAGGTAAGTGGACCAGAAGACCTAATGCATATATGTAATTGCTTGGATTTCTTGGCTTATCCTGGGTTACTAACCCAGGATAGTGTTTTTCATAAGCTTACCTTTCTGTGAAACTTGTGCATACTTGAATTGTAGATGAACATAATAGAGGAGCAGTTGACCTGCTGTCCCATGCTAGGTAGATTTTACTTAGTCACCCAGCACTGTGTATATATGGAGCCTGTTCATCTGTGTCTGACCCAAATGGGTTAGGCACTTGTTTTTAAATACAGTGGAACCCTGGTTTTCATCTTTAATCTGTTACAGAAGGTCGGCCGAAAACCGATTTGTATGAAAACTGAAGTATATATCCCCTGAGAAATAATGTAAATCCAATTAATCCGTTCCAGACACCCAAAAAATATTAACAAAAAATGCATTTTATTGAGAGTAACTACAGTTTTACATGCAGAAAACAATGAGAAATAAATATAAAGTGCAGTGGACCCCCGCATAACGATCACCTCCGAATGCGACCAATTATGTAAGTGTATTTATGTAAGTGCGTTTGTATGTGTATGTTTGGGGGTCTGAAATGGACTAATCTACTTCACAATATTCCTTATGGGAACAAATTCGGTCAGTACTGGCACCTGAACATACTTCTGGAGTGAAAAAATATCGTTAACCCGGGGTCCACTGTACTAATGAAATGGGTAAATGAACATTTAAATCACTTTTACCTTTATTGAAGACTCTTGTTGGCGTATGGAAGATGGCGAGAAGGGGAGAGGTTATCTCTACCATCATCACTACCACCCTCTACTAGTAACAAGGCAGACTGAATCATGAACGTATGAGCGGCCACATCCTGCGGGCAAGTGGACACGTCTGGTATGGATGATTTCCAAGCGAATGTACAAAAATGGGGAAAAATTTTCCAAAAGTGGTCGACAACTGAATTATACGATAACCGGACCAGACGAAAACTGGGGTTCCACTGTATAATAATTGTCTAACTCATTTTTCAAGTTAACTGAAGGACAGGCGGGCCCCGCTTTAGTGTTTCGCTTTACAGCATTATACCCATTCTTTATTTATTCAGACTTCCTATAATGTATTCACCACTCACTATAAGCTAAAGAAGAAATTATTTTAAGGTAAGTACGTAATGTGTGTACTGTATATGCATTTTTTAGGCCTATCTCTGTTGCTCACTTAACCTTTAAGCTGTCCAAATGTAGATCTACGTTTGTGCACGTAGCGCTCCAAACGTAGATCTATATTTTTATTTTTTTTACATAATGTAAAATCGAACATAGATCTACGTTCGGAGCGCTACGCGTGTGAACGTAGATCTACGTTTGGACAGTTTAAAGGTTAATATGATAGTGTAAACATGTTATCAGACTTTTATATGCATTTGAAACTGAAAAAAAGGCCGTGTTTCACTTACACAGTAGTCCAGAACCTAACATGCTGTATAAGCAGGTTAGGTTCCGGGCTACTGTGTAAAGTGCTGCATGCACTTCAGTGATACTACTTATTGATTTGTACCATTCATTGTTTTGGTTAGAACTATGTAGTTTAGTATGTAATGTCTATGCTTAATTACAGTCCTTTCTATTTGGGTAGGAGATAAGAGATAAGATAAGATTTCGACCAGATTTTTAGCCCCTGAGGGTTAGCCATCCAGGATAACCCAAGAAAGTCAGTGGGTCATCGAGGACTGTCTAACTTACTTCCATTGGGGTCCTTAATCTTGTACCCCAGGATGTGACCCACACCGGTCGACTAACACCCAGGTACCCATTTGCTGCTAGGTGAACAGGACAACAGGTGTAAGGAAACATGTCGAAATGTTTCCACCTGCCGGGAATCGAATCCGGGCCCTCCATGTGTGAAGCGGGAGCTTTAGCCACCAGGCCACGGGGCTTGTCTTGCAGAAAAAAAATTGTATAGCTGTGGTGATTTTGGTTAAGCATGAATTGTTGTTCTTTTAATAATTTTTGTGTATACTGTACTAAAATAAATAAGACCTAAAGTAATTTTGTAATTCCTTTCTTGTACACTCTACAGATACTTCATAAATAATGTGTGCAATAAAGGAGACCAGTGTCGTTTTTCACATGACCCTGCTGTTGCTCAGCCATCTATGTTCTGCCGGTATTACTTAAAGGGAACATGTGCCTATGGAGATAAGTGCAGGTGAGCTTTATGTTGGCCTTAAGTAATTTGAAAGCTTCTAGATGCAAAATACACATTGAAAATTTTTTTCAGCCATAGGGGAAATCAAAGAAGTTCAGGGAGTCTATGATGGGTGTATTCGTACAGTATCCTTGTGTATATAAAAGTTGCTAGAAATTATTTTTTAGTTAGCTTTGTTTTCTGGTGTTGCTATAACTACTTATGCTGTTCTTGTTTCTGTAATACCATATTTTCTTTCCAATTTTGAAGGCCTGATCTGAGAATGAGTGATGAGACTAATGATCATAGAACTATTTAGCCTTATTTTGGTGGTACTGTAATGATATTCTACTTATATATCTGTGATTCTGAGTGTGTTGATTTAACAACTTTGAAATGTTCATGTTACATTTAAATACCTGTTAGTCACAGCTAGGTTACTGCTCCCTGACTTGCTTGCAGTATTGTGGTGTCTGCCAGCCAGGCTTCTAGAATTACAATAAACTGCTCTTTTTTGTCTTTTTCCCAGTTCTTTTTTTTTTTATAACTTTTATCCATTTGTGACTTGGTTTGCTTGCTTGTGTATGATTGGGGATGTGTGTATAATTACCTATTTGCAGTTGCAGAGCTATTCTCATGAAGTTCTGTCTTCAGTATTTACTTTCATGTCCTTTTTAAAAAATTTTAATTGGTTACACTCTGCTACTTCATGTAAACCATTGCTTTTCTTCCTTAGATTACAGTTGGTATTCTTGTTGAGCCTTGCTGAGCTAATTTAACCTGTGTTGTGAAATTTTTTTATATAGCATTTCCCCATCTATCTATGAAAAGGCTAATTTAAAGTTGGGCAGTGTCATACAGGAAATCTTTCTTCAGTATTTAAATAAAATTGGAACAATTTTTTGTCAAATGACAACTCCTAGGCTCTTCTTTGTCTGGTGCCTTTATTGTTTCATCAAGTAATCCATTTTTTGTGTTACTTTTTTTTTCTCACTTTCTCCCATTTCTGTTGCATGCCACTTGCCCATATTAAATTTAATCAACCATCTATAACTCCATTGGTTCTGTTGTAGGGGTACACTAATTTTGATTGCTTATCTTGCATTAGATCTTTGTATCGTCTGCATCAGTATTTATATTAATTTTTGTGACTGCATTTTCCATTAAAACAAAATCTTTTGGCCACTAATACAGTAGTTTTTCTTTCACTCTTCCTGAATTTTCTGGTTGCAGTAATGGGTGGGTGGACTACAGTATGGTAAACCATAGATATAATGGACTAATAGGGAA
Source organism: Cherax quadricarinatus (assembly GCF_038502225.1). Lineage (NCBI taxonomy): Eukaryota > Metazoa > Arthropoda > Malacostraca > Decapoda > Parastacidae > Cherax > Cherax quadricarinatus. The sequence goes on along the minus strand of NC_091309.1, from coordinate 35,863,664 downwards.
GAGCCAGTGGCTGGTACTGGAAATTGTGTTGGATAATGAAGAGGTTTTTTGCCATGCTAGCAACAATAATGGACATTTCTGTAACCTGTGGACTTTATTTTATTTTTTATCTAATTTTTTTTTTCAAATTGATTGACTCAGGGTTTGGTTTTGTATTTTTTTGTCACTGTATAAAGGTCTGTTATGTTGAGAGTGAAAGTAATATTGTATACAGCCTCTCCTCACATAACGACGGAGTTTCATTCCTAAGACAATGTTGGTAAACGAATTTGTTGCTATGTGAGGAGCATATTATAATGCTAGCAGGTTTTTCAGCCATCTTTGATATTGTTTTAATGTCGCCTTTGCACCGTTTATGATGTTTTTAGTATATTTTTAAATACAGTGGAACCTTGACTTACAAGTGTCCCAACGTACGAGTTTTTTTTGAGGTACGAGCTGTCCCTGGGTTGATTTTTTGCTCTGAGTTACGAGCCAGCTCCCCCCTTCCCCCTCAACCCAAAACCTGAACACCTCACTTGTTTTTCTATTATTTTTTTTTATTTTTATTATCACACTGGCCGATTCCCACCAAGGCAGGGTGGCCCGAAAAAGAAAAACTTTCACCATCATTCACTCCATCACTGTCTTGCCAGAAGGGTGCTTTACACTACAGTTTTTAAACTGCAACATTAACACCCCTCCTTCAGAGTGCAGGCACTGTACTTCCCATCTCCAGGACTCAAGTCCGGCCTGCCGGTTTCCCTGAATCCCTTCATAAATGTTACTTTGCTCACACTCCAACAGCACGTCAAGTATTAAAAACCATTTGTAGGTAGTAGGTTGGTAGACAGCAACCACCCAGGGAAGTACTACCGTCCTGCCAGATGACTGTGAAACAAAAACCTGTAACTGTTTTGCATGATGGTAGGATTGCTGGTTTTCTTTTTCTGTCTCATAAACACGCTAGATAACAGGGATATCTTGCTACTCCTACTTACACTTTGGTCACACTTCACAGACACGCACATGCATATATATATATACATACATCTAGGTTTTTCTCCTTATTCTAAATAGCTCTTGTTCTTTTTTATTTCTTCTATTGTCCATGGGGAAGTGGAAAAGAATCTTTCCTCCGTAAGCCATGCGTGTCGTATGAGGCGACTAAAATGCCGGGAGCAATGGGCTAGTAACCCCTTCTCCTGTATAAATTTACTAAAAAAGAGAAGAAGAAAAACTATTTTGAAATTGTCATATTTTTTAATTTTCGTGAAATGGGCCAAATTGCCAATTTCTGACCACTTTATTGGGTAGTTGAAATCGGTAAATGGGCGATTTCTTGTACTCGATCGATAGAACACATGGAGTTCTAAAGAAATAGTTGAGTTTCGTCGACTGGAACAATGGAATTAGCCGAAAATAGGGCTCAAAGTGGGGGAAATCGCCGATTCGTTAATATCGCTGAGGTCGCTAACTTCACAAGAGCGTAATTCTGTCAGTTTTCTATCAAATTTCATACTTTTGGTGTCATTATCATCAGGAAAAGATTATCATTTCATGATAATTTTTTTTTTTTAATTTTTGCGACAAAAGGAGTCGCCTCAGGATTTGGGGTTGTGACAGTCAAGGGGTTAATAAGAATAATACATAATACATATGTAATAATAATTCAGAATGCTGCCACTAATTGGCACAGCTGATGGCAAAACATCTGGTAAGCAGTACACATGTTTACACCTCTGTGGGAGCAGTTCTCTCATGGTTGTTTGCATTTTTTTTTTTTTTTTTTAACAGTCATTTGGCCAAATTTCTTTTTTCAAACGATGGGTTCTAAGAAAGTAAGTGCAAAGGACAGTGCTGAGAAGAAAAAGGCGATGATTTCCATGGGCTTAACCAGGCAATACATCATACGCCGCACCCTCAACATCCCCCACCCTCAACATCCCCCACTCTCAACATCCCCCACTATCTCTGCTCCATGTGTGTAAGTACATATACACTTTATATAAACAGTTTTTATACAATATTTTTTATTTATAAATACATGTACAGTGGACCCTCGATAATTGTAAGGCTCGAAAGTCGTAATTTTCGGAAATCATAATGTTTTTTCGTCAAAACATTGACTCGCGAATCGTCGTTTGACTCGCAAATAGTCGTTTGTCTGGGACGCATACACACAGCCCCAAGCTGCCTCACACTCCATTCCCAGCCAGTGTGCCATTGTTTATCAGTGAGTGAGGATGATCCCATGAGTTCATACGATACTTTTCATAATATTCCATTCGCTTTAGTGCTTGCAACTGCTAAATAAGTCACCATGGCTCCAAAGAAAGCTTCTAGTGCCAGTCCTTTGGTAAAGAATATGAGAAACACACAATTTAAGAAAAAGTTTGTAGAAAAATATGAAAGTGGTGGTGGTAGTGGTAGCTGTTGTGATAGTGGTAGAGGGTGATAGTGATGGTGGTCGAGGGTGGCAGTGATGGTGGTAGAGGGTGGTAGTGGTTGTGATAGTGGTAGTGATGGTGGTAACAGTTGTGATAGTGATAGAGGGTGGAAGTGATAGTGGTAGAGGGTGGTAGTGGTTGTGATGGTGGTAGAGGGAGCCTTCTTCAGTGATTCAGCATTTCTTCCGACCCCTCCAATGTTGTTGGAGTTATATATGGCTACAGAAAACACCGCCACCTCAGCTGCTGCTTCACCAACATTATGCATGGCTTATGCTCACAGTGGCCCTTATACACCCAACAACAGCATCAATCCAACACCTCTTGTGACATTCATAATGACTTATTTTATACATTCTGGAGTATATTCCATATTTCTATGTTATTAATATTGTTTTTTTATGTCATATTAGTTGAATTGTGATAGTTATTTAAGCTGTAGAGTTGATATTAGTGTCATATTCTCCAACAATAAACTCGCCTTCCTCCCTCTGCCTCGTCTGCCATACACCAAGAGTCTTCATTAAAGGTAAGTGTGATGTTAAATGTTCATTTATACATTTTATTAGTGCTTTACATTTATTTCGCATTCTTTTCTGCATGTAAATCTATATTTAAGCTAGGGAAGTGGCTAGGGAAGTGACCCCTGAAGTGACCTTGAGTCCTTATGGAGGGGGATTCCCCTCCCAAACAATAACCTCTCTTCCCTCTCTCCTCCCTGTCTTCCATTCATCAACAACAGCCTTCAATAAAGGTAACTGTCATGTTGAATGTTCATTCTTTTGTGCATGTAAGTCTATCTATAAGGTAAAAAAAATTTTTTTTTGTTGATACTTCTGGGTGTCTGGAACGAATTAATTGGATTTGCATTATTTCTTATGGGGAAAATGGATTCACAAATCGTCAATTTCAATAATAGTCACACACTCTGGAATGGATTAATTATGAAAAATGAGGGTCCACTGTACATTGTTTCAGTGTTTTCCTTAGAAAACTAGTGATCTACTGCATTTAGCCTCAAAAATACTCCGTTTTCTCTTACAGTAAGAGCCTGGGAAGATTCTAAGGTCAAAGTTGGACAGAAATGGCAAACGCAACTGCCGCTGCTTCTGCCACCATATTATGGCCTATTTTATTCATTCTAGAGTATAAATCATGTTTCTGTGTTAATTATATTGTTTATTATGTCATACTAGATGAAATGTGATAGATAAATAAGCCATACAGTTGATAATAGCATCATATTCAAGTATTTTTTTCTTAGTCTTCAGAGTGCAGGAACGGATTAATGTTTTTTCAATTAATTTAAATGAGGAAAATTAATTTGATATAAGGGTAAATGGAGTTACGAGCTAGGTCACAGAACAGATTAAACTCGTAAGTCAAGGTTCCACGGTATTTATCAGTAGTGTACTGTACAGTGGAACCTTGTTTTTCGTCATTAATTTGTTCCAGAAAGTCTGACAAAAACCAAATTCAACGAAAACTGAAGCAGTATTTCCCAAAAGAAATAATATAAATTCAATTTAATCCGTTCCAGACACCAAAAAGTATTATAAAAAAAATAATTTTATAGAGAATATAGTTTTACATACAGAAAAAAATGAGAAATAAATATAGAGGACAAACGAAATAGATAAATGAACATTTAATATCGCTTTTACCTTTATTGAAGACTCTTGTTGCCATATGGAAGATGCGAGGAAGGGAGAGGGAGGAGGAGAGGTTATTGGTTGGAAGGTGAATCCCCCCTCCATAAGGACTTCAGGTATCAAGTCCCTATCCAGGGTTACTTCCCTTCTTTGTCTTTTACTGGCACTGGACCCCTGTTGCACAAAATATCTGTCCAGAGAGGTCTGTTTCTGGCATCTCTTTAAGATCTGCCTAAAATGGGACAAGGCATTGTCATTGAACATGTTGCAGACATGGCTTGCAGCAGCTTTGTTAAGGTGATATTTCTCCACAACTTTGCAACTCCACTTTGCACACATGTCCTTAATCATTGAAAAAGGCAGTCTCCACTCTCTCTTCCTCTTCCTCTGAAGCAATTTCCTCAGCTGCAATCTGTTGCTGTTCCAGTTGAAAGTGTTGCAGCTCTTCGGTGGTTAGCTGTTCCCTGTGGTCGTCCACCAACTCTTCGACATCCTGGCCACTCACATCCAACCCCATGGACTTCCCCAAAGCCACAATAGATTCCACAACAGGCATAGGGTTGTCAGGGTCAGCCTTAAACCCTTCAAAATCCTTCTCTTGGACACATTCTGACCACAGTTTTCTCCAAGCAGAGTTCTCTGCCAGGATGGAACTGATCGTTGATTAAGACTTCCCGTACATCTTGGCGAGATTGACCACACATTCAACACTTTCGTACTTTGCTATGAGTTCTTTCTTGAATTCTATCGTGTTTCTCGCCTTCTTTATCAAAGGGCTGGCACTCAGAACTTTCTTGGCCCCATGGTGGCTTATTTAGCAGTCACACTCAATAAACAACACAAAAAACAATGAATTTTTTTTTTTTTTTTACACAGGGTTTGACAAGGTTAGGTTGAGAATCCCTAGCTTTATTGACAAGCTATTTACAGGTTAAGGATTCCTATCTTCATTGACAATCTAAGAGCTGTTACCTACATCAGCTCATTTGAAAGCATTTTTATTGTTATGTGACATACAAGTAGGGAACAGGATGAAGTTGGAGCCATCTGTGGGCCAGCATTTTCATTTGATCAACTGACTTTACCTCGTTGACATCATTATGCTGTACGAATGTGTTCCATACTCGAGTCATCCTGGGTATGTATGATCTCAGATGAAGTGATGTTCTGGAGAAGGGTACAGCCAGAGTGAAGTTGCTGCTTTCTGCCCATCTTGTGGTATAGAAGGTTCACGCTGTCCTCGAGTGGATCCAAGTGTGATACTTTGACAATATTGGCCTTGTACATAACAGTAAGGCCACCCACATCCCTCCTGTGTTGAAGGCTTGGCTGAAATGACAGATCTATCCAGGATTGGTCCAGGCGAGAGATGAGACGTCTTACTCTGTTCTTTACTCTGTCAAGCAGTCACAGATGAGAGGGGGGTTAGGCAAACCAAGAAAGTGGAGCATACTCAAGGTGTGAGCATACTTGTGCCTCGTACAGAATCTTGCAACCCCTACTGTCAAGCAGATGTGAGATACGGTGAAGTGCTGTAAGCTTCCTGGCTGCCTTGTTTGCAAGATTTACAACATGTTCTTCATGGTCAGTTTGGAGTCGAATTTCACCCCAAGGATATCAACTTCTTCCCCAGGTGCCAACACCCTCCCATTCATCCTTACTACTGCACCGGCATTACCATCATGGTGCCTAGAGACAATCATCATTTGTGTTTTCTCAGGTGCAAATGTTACTTACCATCTATTTCCCCAAGCTGATACAGCTCTTAGCTGGTAATTGATGTAGCTTAGAGCAGCTAGCATTTCTTCTCTTGGATGAGTGAATGTCAGCGTACAGTCGTCTGCATATGCATGGGATTCTGGGATGAGATGGAGGTCATTGAAGTAGACGTCCCATAACAGTGGTCCCAGCATGCTTCCTTGTGGAACACTTGCCCCAATAAGAATTGAGAATTACCCTGAGATATCTACCATGAAGGTAGTCACTTAGGAGATGCAGCATAAAGTCTGCAATTCCCAGTGCTTGCAGTTTTGCTAAGAGGCCCTGGTGCCACACCCAGTCGAAAGCGCCAGCAATGTCCAGTGCTACCACACAGCTGACTTTGGATTCATCCAGTGACTGGTGCCACTTAGTGGAGAGGTTTAACAACAGTTCAGCAGCAGAGTAACCTTTCCTGAAGCCACATTGACGGTCACAAAGTAGTGAGTGGTAGTCAAAAAACTCTGTCATTTGTCTTGAGATTATTGTCTCGAGGATCTTGCCAGTGATTGACAGCAGTGACACTAGTCTGTAGTTGCTGATTTCTACTCTGCTCTTCTTTTTGTGAACAGGGACTACATTTGCCTCTTTCCACAGAGAAGGCCATTTACACTGTACTAGGCAATGCTGAAAGATGCAAGTTAGAGGTGCTGCTAGCTGGTCTGCACATCTTCTCAGCAATCTTGGGCTCAACTTGTCTGGGCCCACAGCCTTTTCTTGGTCAAGCGATTTAAGAAGGAAATGTATCTCCTCCTGCCTTATTGTCACCACTGACAGTTTTGACACAGTTCTTGCAGCTAGCCAAGGAGGGTCCCTTGCTGGATCAGGAACTTGCATTTTGGTAGTAAAGTGTTCAGCAAAGAGGTCCGCTTTCTCTTGACTGCTAGTAGAGGTGGTCCCATCCTGTCAATTTAGAGGTGGAATGAGTTCATCAGGCAGATAACCTTGTCTGTCCTTGACCAGGGACCACCAGGTTTTGGAGCCTACCCTACCTCCTGCTAGCTTTCTTTTTGTGTCCACCTCCCATTTAGCGATGGCCCACTTTTGAACGTCATCCATATGCCTACATTCTTGCCTGTGCAAGTTCTTGTTAAAGGTGGTAGGATGTCACTTATACCTTTGCCATGCCTTGTACTTAGCAGTAGCAGCCTCCCTACAATGAAAGCCAAACTAAGGCTGATCTGTAGGCTTCGTCACATATTGCCGGTGAGGAATGTGTTCTTGTTGTAGATTAAGGATGTATCCAGTGAAGGCTTTCACTTGGTTGTCAGCATCCCCTTGGAGAAAAACATTCCAGTCAATGCTGGTGAGCTCAGATCAAAGGGCTGGCCAATTACCTCTTACCCATAGCCAGGTTGTGCATGTGGACTCCTCACCTCGTTCTGTTGGGATCTTAAGTGTCGTAAAAACAGTCTTGTGGTCAGATGATCCACCATAGCCGAGGGGTTGAGAAGTGACTATACCTTCTGCCAGATCACTCACTACTGGGTCAAGGAGGAGCCAGAAATGTGAGTAGAGGAATCAACAAAGTTTCTCATGTCAAATACTGCAAGAAGGTCATCAAAGTCCCTCTGTATAAGGTGTTGGTTGAGGTCACCAACAATTATGATATACAAATAACCCGCACATAAAAGAGAGAAGCTTACAACGACGTTTCGGTCCGACTTGGACCATTTACAAAGTCACATTAACCAAAAGTGGAGCAGGACGGCTATATATAGGCAGGAAGAGGTGGTGGTAGTAGTAGTAGTACTAGTAGTTGAATCCTCTCTAATACACAACTTTCCCTGTATGAATCTTAGCCCTGGCTTCATCTCTGTAGATGCCTTCCTCTCCCACTACATTGTAAAATGCTTCTAACTTCGGAACACCCGTGACTTAACCTGACTCCTCATTTTTTCTTTTTTCTTTTTCTTTTTCTTCTTCTCCCTCTTCCCCTTTCCTCTTTCCTTTTTCTCCTCTGGGTTGTCTTTCTCTCTTCTGTCTCGTGTTTCTGTTCCTTCTTCATTTATTTCACCACTTCCCCTTTCACGCACCTCTGTGCGCTTGCTCTCTCTCTGTGGGCACCTAGCTCTCTTGCAGTGCTCCCCTTCCTTTGTATTTGACTGGCTCGTCCTCCTTATTCCCCACTTCTACCACTACTACTACCTCTTCTACTATTACTGATGAAATTAAGACAAATGTGCGGCATCTGGTTGCCTTTGTTGTGGACGTTTCGCCATCCAGTGGCTGGCTGGATGGCGAAACGTCTACGATAGGGATGCCCGGGTGTTGCGCATGTGTCTTAATTTCATCTTGTCGGTATTATATACCATTCTTGTACTACTACTACTACTACTACTACCACCACCTCTTCCTGCATATATATATAGCCGTCCTGCTCCACTTCTGGTTAGTGTGACTTTGTAAATGGTCTAAGTCGGACCGAAACATCGTCGTAAGCTTCTCTCTTTTATGTGCGGGTTATTTGTGTATCGTTCCAGTCACGGTATTGTGCCTTTTTTTTGTTAATTGTGATATGTTGACAGTTGTGTTTCGGATGAACATGCAGGGTAATGCTCACCCAAGGAGAAACAAAGCCAGACTGAGTCAGGACATGTGGGATGCTTTGTGTGGGCACTGGCAGGTGGACATGTTCAGTACAGTAGACCGACAAAAACCGAGGTGATGAACAAAAACTGGGGCAGAATTTTGACGAAAAAAGTTGTCGAAAACCGAATTCGATGAAAACCAGGGCAAATGAAAACCGAGGTTGCACTGTATATTGTAATAAACAGAATAGAGGAAATAAGCTCTAATATACATTACAGTGGTACTTCGAGTTTCGTACAGCTCCCAACTCGAACAGTTATGTAAGTGTATTTTTGTAAGTGCTTTTGTATGTGTATTTTTGGGGGTCTGAAATGGACTAATCTAATTTACATTATTCCTTATGGAAACAAATTCATTCAGTGTCAGCACTTGAACAGCCTTCTGGAACGAATTAAGTTCGTAACTCAAGGTACCACTGTACAATGGACCCCCTTCATGAATTTCAATTTTCGGAAACTTTTTTCGTCAAAATAAAGCCTCATTGTTCGTGATTTGCCTCGTGATTCTCCCGTCTTATAGATCATGTATGTGCGGCCGGGAGTGGCCAGGATTACACAAAGGCTCCCACATAACATTCAGAGCATCAATGTGGCATTGTTTCTGTGCGAGTGACCATCACTCCAGGCGTTCATACAATACGTTTCGTAATAATCCTTTGGTTTTGGTGCTTGAAACTGCTAAATAAGCCACCATGAGCCCAAAGAAAGCTTCTAGTGCCAGCCCATTGGTAAAGAAGGTGAGAAACACGATACAATTAAAGAAAGAAATCTCAAAAAATGAAAGTAGAGTGCGTGTGGCCGAGCTCAGCAAGATGTACAGAAAACCCCATTCAACAATCACTTCCTTCATGCCTAAGAAGAAGGAAATCAAGGAAGCTGTTGTTGTGAAAGGGGTAGATATGCTCGCCAAAAAGAGATCGCAAATTCTCGAAGATGTTGAGAATTTGTTGGTAGTGTGGATCAATGAAAAACAATTAGTAGGAGATAGTGTTATGCAGTTGATAAATTGTGAAAAGGCAAGGCAGTTGCATGCTGATCTCGTAAAGAAAATGCCTGCAACGAGTGCTGATGTTAGTGGTTTAAGGACAGCCAAGGCTGGTTTGAGAGATTTTAGATGCACAGTGGCATACGCAGCATGGTAAGGCATGGTGAGGCGGTGGGTGCTGACATGTGTGCAGCTGAAAAATTCATGCAGGAATTCAAGGACTATGTACAGGCTGAAGGATTCCTCCCCCAACAAGTGTTCAGTTGTGACGAAACGCCTCTTTTGAAAGAAAATGTCAAATAGGACCCACATCACTCAGAAGGAAACGGCACTTCCAGGACATAAGCCTATGAAAGACAGGCTAACTCTCATGTTCTGTGGTAATGCTAGTGGGGATTTCAGAGTGAAGCCTTTACTGGTGTATCACTCTGAAAATCCCAGTGTGTTCAAGAAAAACAGTGTTGCCAAGGGAAAATTGTGTGTGATGTGGAAGGCATGAGTCACAAGGGAAATTTTCCTTGATTGGTTCAATGAAGTGTTTGGCCCCTTTGATATACCTTTCCTATGAAGAATTTCGAGAGTATATCTACTCTCTGAGCCCGGCCATGGGCCAGGCTTGTCTGGTGCTCACCTGGTCAACCAGGCTGTTGCTGCTGGAGGCCCGCTGTCCCACATATCCATCACAGCCTGATTGATCTGGCACCTGGTGAAGATACTTGTCTAGTTTCCTCTTGAAGGCTTCAACACTTGTTCCAGCAGTGTTTCTGATATCTTCTGGTAAGATGTTGAAAAGTCTGGGACCCTGGATGTTGATAGTGTTCCCTTATTGTCCCCACCGCACCCCTGCTCCTCACTGGGTTTATTTTACACTTCCTCCCATATCTCTCACTCCAGTATGTTGTTATGGCAGTGTGCAGATTTAGGACCAAGCCCTCAAATACCTTCCAGGTATATATTATGTACCTCTCTCTCCTCTGCTCCAATGAGTACATGTTCAAGACTTGCAGGCATTCCCAGTAATTTAGGTGCTTTACTGGCTCAATGTGAGCCATAAATGATCTCTGTATTTGTTCCAGCTCCGATATTTCTCCTGCCCTGAACGGGGCCGTCAGCACTGAGCAATACAGTGGACCCCCGGTTAACGATATTTTTTCACTCCATAAGTATGTTCAGGTGCCAGTACTGACCGAATTTATTCCCATAAGGAATATTGTGAAGTAGATTAGTCCATTTCAGACCCCCAAACATACACGTACAAACGCACTTACATAAATACACTTACATAATTGGTCGCATTCGGAGGTAATCGTTATGCGGGGGTCCACTGTATTCTAAGTGAGGGAGCACTAGCGATTTGAAGAGTGTCACCATCGGGATTGTTTCCCTTGTTTTGAAAGTTCTCAATACCCACCCAGTCATCTTCCTGGCTGTCGTGATCTTTGTCTTGTTATGGTCTTTAAAAGAAAGGTCCGCTGACATAATTATTCCTAGGTCTTTTACGTGTTCCTTACGTTCTATTTGGTGACCCTCTTGAGTTTTGTATATAGTGCTCCTTTTGAGTTCTTCATTCTTTCCATACCTAAGCAGCTGGAACTTATCACCATTGAACGTCATGTTGTTTTCCACTGCCCACTGGAAAACCCTGTTTATGTCTTCCTGTACTTTTTCAGTGTCCTCTACCGTACTGACTTTCATGCTTATTTTAGTGTCATCTGCAAAAGATGATACAAAAGTGTGCCGGGTGTTTTTGTCTGTCTGCTATGAGGATGAGGAACAGCAGAGGTGCCAGGACAGTGCCTTGGGGCACTGAGCTTTTGACCTCACTGATGCTGGATCTTGCCATGTTCACTACTACTATTTGTGTTGTGTGTGTTAGGAAACCGAAAATCCATCTGCCTACCTTCCCCGTAATGCCCATGGCCTTCATTTTGTGCGCTATCACTCCATGATGGCATTTGTCAAACGCCTTTGCAAAATGACATCAGTAAATCCCTGGTGTTTACCACGCTATTGGCTCTAGCTGGTGCTCAATTGAACTGGTGCTCCCACAAGGAACTAAATGGTCCCATTACCTGACCAGCCGGGCTGTGGTTCATACGTTGGATTGCATGTGGCCAGAAGTAACAGCCTGGTTGATCAGGCCCTGATCCTCGATGAGGCCTGGTCACTGACCGGGCCGCGGGGGCTTTGAACCCCAGAACACTCTCCGGGTAAACACCGAGTGTTAAGTCCCATTCTACACTGACCAGGCATCTCAGGCCAATTGTTACAAATTTGGAGGCAGGAAAAATAAAACTTAGATCTTCGTTTGCAGCGCTAGCAGTACTAACGTAGATCTGCGTTTCGACAGTTAAGGGGTTAAGTGTCTGCATATTTACTAAAAATGACATCAAAATACTGATACATGTCATAAATTCACATCTTAATACCCTAACATGTGATAGGGATGGCTGCAATAGTTCTGATTTATAATTAATAATACTATATATGTATTGGGATGCTGTACCATACATCAAAATATTTCTGAAAAATAAAAATTTTCATATTTTTATGGGTTTATTCTAGTTATAAAGCAGGAGCCTCATCTCCCACAGTCCCTGCTTTAACCCTTTTATTATCCAGACCCTTAAATAAAACTTGCTCTTTGTCCAAAAATTCTTCTCAAATGATGGGAGAATTTTTCCCGAATGTAATGACACCAAAAGTACTAAATTTAGTGAAAACTTGTGGAATTACGTTGAAGCAAAGTCAGCAGTCTCAGCACAATTTACACACTGGTGATTTCATACTTTTTAAGTTTTACTTTGGGCCAATTCCATTGTTCCAGTCAACCAAATTCTTAGGTATTTTACTAGTATGACTTCCAGTCTATTAAGAACAAGAAACTGCCCTTTCAGCTACCCTATAAAGTGATCAGAATTTGGTAATTTGGCCAGTATCACACAAAATTAAAAGATGTCATTTTGAAAATAGTGTCCATAAACAGTATAGACATTCCTGGCATTAAAACAGCATTTGCTCTGTTCATTAGTTGTGTCCTCAGACCTCTCGTTTGCTTTCCATTTTTAATTCTTGTTCACACAAAAATAGATTTACTTTATTTATTGGATAATATATAACCAGGAAAGATCATTCTTGGTTTACAGCATCCCAATAATTTAATCAAACCTATTAAAATAGACTAGGGGTTGTAGGGAGGCCTTACTTGTCCTCTGGAATATTAACGAAACTCCAATATTTCTGTTACTTTGAATTCATTTTCAAGCTACTTCCAGTCCTGAAACCAAATTTCAGCAAGTACAACATTCATTATACATACACAGTGCAGTATTTTCTTTTTGTAACTAATTATGGTATCTGCTTTTTCAGTACACTACAGAAATGGCTGTACTGTGGTACCTTCTTCATTTAAGCTATCCTCCTACTAATTGTTTGTAAAAATTTTTAGGTATGAACACAGTGTGCCAGATTATGTTGGCAAAGTATATGCTCCTCAAAGTAATGCTGCTGCTGCTGTTGCTGCTGCTGCTGCTGCTGCTGCTGCTGCTGCTTCTAACCGGCCTGATGGGGTCATCTCTCACTATGCTCTGAAAGTTTCTGAGGAATCATTGGCACAATCTAGTCAGCCTAATGCACTAAGCCCAAGGTAAGATTGTTGAGGAATTGTAGTGATACATGTTTGTGTTGCTGTGATACTTTGCATGATGTATTGGGTATCTGCTTATTTATAAATTGTGGTTTTTAAAATGATCATCTTTTTAATATTTATTCTTACTTGTTAACATAAATACTACACTAGTATCAATGAATTTACTTCTGACATAAAGCACCGATGTATTAACATGATGTAGTGTGTTCTTTGTTTCTTGGGAGGAAGTGAGAGCTGGATTAATTCATGGTGACCACTTTGAGAACTAATATTTCCAATATGAGAAATTTAGTTTAAATGATTCCTCTAGCATGATGATAAATTTGCTGGTTGCCTTTAATTCACTGAATATTATTAACAGTTGAAGGATAATTTTCGAATGGTGAGGAGACGATGACTTCATATTGGATCTCATTTGAAACTCATGTGCCATACCAAGAAATATACTGGATGGTCTACACTTAAGGGAGAGGCGAGCCATTTTTCAGTGATCAGGAAATTAAGATTGAAAAATTATGGAAAAAAATACTTTCTTACTGAAAAATAGTGCAAAATTCTAGCAACATTTTGATGTAATCAGCTTGTTTCTATCATATTTCTAAGTATGTTTTTCGTTAAATATATTGTTTTTGTTGTTGTTGCTGTCATCAGAAATACATGTTGGCAATTAGTATTTTTTTTCTCCAAAAATTACAATTTTTATGATAGTTTCATTCTAAATACTCTTCATGGCAACTTCTCTGCTGGCTAAAGTGTAGAACATGATGAGTGTCTCCCCAAGTAGCCTGCCGGCTGTCAACAAGGAAGGAGGAGTGCAACACGCTGAGATTTAGCTTGTTATAACTGTAGAGTTTCACACCATACAAAAAAAAGTAATAACTCAGAAATAAGTTATTGGCATTGTTTTCCTTTTTCTGTAACAAGTATTAATAGGATTGTTATGATTTTTGCACACATTACTGAGGAATGATGATTCTACAAACACCCAGGGGGGGGGACAGGATTTGCAATATTGTTTACAGCTTTGTTTTTAATGATTTGTTTTCCACAAAAAAAAATTACTACAACATTTTTTTTTATGGAATCTACTGACATTATCGCTGAAACACCCTGGGTCAACAATAATCTAGCCTTTACCTTTCATCTGATGTTAACTGGAGCATTGTACATCTTCCCAATTTAGTAGAAAAAGGAAAGTTTTATGACCCATAAAATTGTACATAATTTATTTTTTTCTATCTAACTTGAAGGCCAACAGTCAAAACAAACACAGCCTATATTTTTTTTATGCTGCTTAATCCACCGTCAAAATTTCTAAAATCTGACCAGAAAGAAAAATAATGGTGATTTTGCTTGCCCCTCCCTTAATATCAAGATCTGGGAAGTCATTTGGTGGAACAAACTATCTTTAATTTAATAAAGATTTTCTGCTTTTTGATGCTACCATATCCTAAGAATCCTTTAAATTACTATGCTGCAAGGTAATCATTAAATGATAAGAGATAAATATGAAAAAAATCTACCATCACTAATTAGACCAGAAATCCAGAAAGTTTATATATAATGGGAGAGTTTGGTTTATTATTAGATGTCTTGTTGCATGATACCTATAGTGTTTCTTAGTTTTTCCTTGCAAAATTCCTTGTTAGGAAGATACATTTATTACTTCTAACACTATATACAAACAGTAGATAAACACCCCCACATTTCCTCAGCTTGTACACCCAAATAAAGATACATAAGGAGCCAGCAGGCTGCGATATCAAAACAAAACATTTCATCCAATTTCACCAGCTCTCACTCATCCCACAGAACCCTGACCACATCAGAGCCCAGGTGAGCCTACTGGTAAGCACTAAAGCAGCTTAATGGCTTGAGTTGGATAAACAAAAGGAGTACAAGACTTAGCTTAACCCTTAACCCTTTCAGGGTCCCCCAGGCCCTCTCCCAGACTTGTTCTCAGGGTCGCCCAAATTTAAAAAAAAAAAAAATATCTTTTGAAAAGATAGAGAATCTTTTCCCGATCGTAATGACACCAAAAGTACGAAATTTGATGGAAAACTTACAGAATTATGCTCTCGCGAAGTTAGCGGTCCCGACGATGTTTACGCATCAGCGATTTTGCCCACTTTGAGCCCTATTTTCGGCCAATTCCAGTGTACTAGTCGACAAAAATCATAACTATTTCGCTAGAACTCCATTTTTCCTATTGAATGAGTACAAGAAATCACCCATTTACCGATTTCAACTATCCATTACAGTGGTCAGAATTTAGCAATTTTGCCAATTTCACACAAATTTCAAAAGAGGCCAATTTCCAAACAGGGTCCAGAATAAACAAGAAAGACATTCCTGGCACTAAAATAACATTTCCTCTGTTTGTTAGTCACGTCCCCAGGCCCCTTTTACATTCTTTTGCTTTCCTTTTTGAATTTTTATTCTCACAAAAAATAGAAGATTTACTGTTATGCAGACTACTGCATTAGTGTAGAAATGGTATAAATAATATTGGCACACTTGTGAAAGAATATTAGACTCACCAGTTGATGTGTATTGGACGCTTAGCATGATTTGTTTACTTTTGAACTTTGGTAAAAATCAAACATTTCTGCTGCTTTGAGCTCAATTTCAAGGTACTTTTCGTTGTAAAACCGGTCAAAATCGTCTCAATTTCTGTAATGTGTGTTCCATTCTATAAAATGAGACCAGGGAAACTAGAATACAACAATAAATACCATACGAAAATACAGTGCAAAGTCGCTGTTTTAATCCAAAAACAGTCAGTTTTTTTTTTTTCTCATTACGCACTGTGTGCTGCAGGATTTTTTTTATACTGCGCACACTGACCATATAGACCCATTCTTTCATATGTAGGCCTACCAGCTTTCTCTCACTAGATTTGAGGGCGCTATAATTTAGGCGTACTAGTACGTCAAAAGCCCTGGTGCATAAGCTGTACTAGTACGTTTGAAACCCTGAAAGGGTTAAACTGTCCAAACATAGATCTACGTTTTTTCACATTTGAAAGTATGTAAAAAAAAATGTAGATTTTTTTTTTTTACATTTGAAAACGTGTAAAAAAAATCTTGATCTGCCTTTTTTTAATATGTAAAAAAAAACATAGATATACTTTTGGAGCACTACACATGTGAACGTAAATATGTTTGGACAGTTTAAGGGTTAAATAAACTGCGTCTCGCCAGCATGTCACTCATGCTACTTCCCCACATGACTGCCCACGCTCACACTTCGATGCTACACACCCACACTTGGGAAATAAGTCATGACAGGACTTCTTTACATTTTACAGTTTAAGCTAATTTAACCCTTAAACGGTCCAAATGTATATATACGTTTTTTAAACATTTGAATGTATGTAAAAAAATGTAGATCTTTTTTTTTTACATTTGAAAATGTGTAAAAAAAACTTTTATCTACAATTTTTTTTTTTTTGTTATATTTGAAAATATGTAAAAAAAAGTAGATCTGCTTTTGGATCACTTCTGATTTGAACGTCGATGTGTTTGGATCGTTTAAGGGTTAAAGTGCCCACAAATATATAACTATTTATAAAATAATGGTTTACAATTCTTTATCTTGTTCAAAGATACTGACATTTAGATTTAGATGTTAAACAACTTTCAGAGGGAATGCATTTTGTAATTCTTTTATTTTTAATGAAATTGGAAGAGGATTATGTCAGTTTGATATAATCAAGATTTCTTTAGTGTTCCAGTGGGAGGCAATAATATAGCTTACCGGTTGCCAACTATCAACCAGAACACTGTCATACATCATCAGCCGGTCTCCAATGGAATATCTAGTGCAAGAGAAATGATAAGGCTTGTTGCTTTGAGCATTACTCAATTTGTGTAAGTTGAATTGTACATTTATTCTTTATATTACAATATAGGATATTTCTTAAGCTTAAATTTTAAGTTTTTTAAAATTAAGAAATGAATTTTTGCTCACATTTTTATTATTTTAGCATAGTATAGGCATACCTCGCTTTAAGGTGTTTTACTTTAGTGTTTCCCTACTGCAGATGCTCCTCGTCTTATGATGGTTTGACTTTCCAGATTTTTTTTTTTTTTTTTTTTTCAACAAGTCGGCCGTCTCCCACCGAGGCAGGGTGACCCAAAAAAGAAAGAAAATCCCCAAAAAGAAAATACTTTCATCATCATTCAACACTTTCACCACACTCGCACATTATCACTGTTTTTGCAGAGGTGCTCAGAATACAACAGTCTAGAAGCATAAACATATAAAGATACACAACATATCCCTCCAAACTGCCAATATCCCAAACCCCTCCTTTAAAGTGCAGGCATTGTACTTCCCATTTCCAGGACTCAAGTCCGACTATATGAAAATAACCGGTTTCCCTGAATCCCTTCACTAAATATTACCCTGCTCACACTCCAACAGATCGTCAGGTCCCAAGTACCATTCGTCTCCATTCACTCCTATCTAACACGCTCACGCACGCTTGCTGGAAGTCCAAGCCCCTTACCCACAAAACCTCCTTTACCCCCTCTCTCCAACCCTTTCGAGGACGACCCCCTACCCCGCCTTCCTTCCCCTATAGATTTATATGCTTTCCATGTCATTCTACTGTGATCCATTCTCTCTAAATGACCAAACCACCTCAACAACCCCTCTTCTGCCCTCTGACTAATACTTTTATTAACTCCACACCTTCTCCTAATTTCCACACTCCGAATTTTCTGCATAATATTGACACCACACATTGCCCTTAAACAGGACATCTCCGCTGCCTCCAACCGTCTCCTCGCTGCTGCATTTACCACCCAAGCTTCACACCCATATAAGAGTGTTGGTACTACTATACTTTCATACATTCCCTTCTTTGCCTCCATAGATAACGTTTTTTGACTCCACATATACCTCAACGCACCACTCACCTTTTTTCCCTCATCAATTCTATGATTAACCTCATCCTTCATAAATCCATCCGCCGACACGTCAACTCCCAAGTATCTGAAAACATTCACTTCTTCCATACTCCTCCTCCCCAATTTGATATCCAATTTTTCTTTATCTAAATCATTTGACACCCTCATCACCTTACTCTTTTCTATGTTCACTTTCAACTTTCTACCTTTACACACATTCCCAAACTCATCCACTAACCTTTGCAATTTTTCTTTAGAATCTCCCATAAGCACAGTATCATCAGCAAAAAGTAACTGTGTCAATTCCCATTTTGAATTTGATTCCCCATAATTTAATCCCACCCCTCTCCCAAACACCCTAGCATTTACTTCCTTTACAACCCCATCTATAAATATATTAAACAACCATGGTGACATTACACATCCCTGTCTAAGACCTACTTTTACCGGGAAGTAGTCTCCCTCTCTTCTACACACCCTAACCTGAGCCTCACTATCCTCATAAAAACTCTTTACAGCATTTAATAACTTACCACCTATTCCATATACTTGCAACATCTGCCACATTGCTCCTCTATCCACTCTATCATATGCCTTTTCTAAATCCATAAATGCAATAAAAACTTCCCTATCTTTATCTAAATACTGTTCACATATATGCTTCAATGTAAACACCTGATCTACACATCCCCTACCCACTCTAAAACCTCCTTGCTCATCCGCAATCCTACATTCTGTCTTACCTCTAATTCTTTCAATTATAACCCTACCGTACACTTTTCCTGGTATACTCAGTAAGCTTATTCCTCTATAATTTTTACAGTCTCTTTTGTCCCCTTTCCCTTTATATAAAGGGACTATACATGCTCTCTGCCAATCCCTAGGTACCTTCCCCTCTTTCATACATTTATTAAACAAAAGTACCAACCACTCCAACACTATATCCCCCCCTGCTTTTAACATTTCTGTCATGATCCCATCAGTTCCAGCTGCTTTACCCCCTTTCATTTTACGTAATGCCTCACGTACCTCCCCCACACTTACATTCTGCTCTTCTTCACTCCTAAAAGATGGTATACCTCCCTGACCAGTGCATGAAATTACTGCCTCTGTTTCTTCCTTAACATTTAAAAGTTCCTCAAAATATTCTCGCCATCTTCCCAATACCTCCATCTCCCCATCTACTAACTCCCCTACTCTGTTTTTAACTGACAAATCCATATTTTCCCTAGGCTTTCTTAACTTGTTTAACTCACTCCAAAATTTTTTCTTATTTTCATTAAAATTTCTTGACAGTGCCTCTCCCACTCTATCATCTGCTCTCCTTTTGCACTCTCTCACCACTCTCTTTACCTTTCTTTTACTCTCCATATACTCTGCTCTTCTTATAACACTTCTGCTTTGTAAAAACCTCTCATAAGCTACCTTTTTCTCTTTTATCACACCCTTTACTTCATCATTCCACCAATCACTCCTCTTTCCTCCTGCCCCCACCCTCCTATAACCACAAACTTCTGCCCCACATTCTAATACTGCATTTTTAAAACTATTCCAACCCTCTTCAACCCCCCCACTACTCATCTTTGCACTAGCCCACCTTTCTGCCAATAGTCGCTTATATCTCACCCGAACTTCCTCCTCCCTTAGTTTATACACTTTCACCTCCCTCTTACTTGTTGTTGCCACCTTCCTCTTTTCCCATCTACCTCTTACTCTAACTGTAGCTACAACTAAATAATGATCCGATATATCAGTTGCCCCTCTATAAACATGTACATCCTGGAGCCTACTCATCAACCTTTTATCCACCAATACATAATCTAATAAACTACTTTCATTACGTGCTACATCATACCTTGTATATTTATTTATCCTCTTTTTCATAAAATATGTATTACTTATTACCAAATTTCTTTCTACACATAGCTCAATTAAAGGCTCCCCATTTACATTTACCCCTGGCACCCCAAATTTACCTACTACTCCCTCCATAACATTTTTACCCACTTTAGCATTAAAATCCCCAACCACCATTACTCTCACACTTGATTCAAAACTCCCCACGCATTCACTCAACATTTCCCAAAATCTCTCTCTCTCCTCTACACTTCTCTCTTCTCCAGGTGCATACACGCTTATTATAACCCACTTTTCACATCCAATCTTTATTTTACTCCACATAATCCTTGAATTAATACATTTATAGTCCCTCTTTTCCTGCCATAGCTTATCCTTCAACATTATTGCTACTCCTTCTTTAGCTCTAACTCTATTTGAAACCCCTGACCTAATCCCATTTATTCCTCTCCACTGAAACTCTCCCACCCCCTTCAGCTTTGTTTCACTTAAAGCCAGGACATCCAGCTTCTTCTCATTCATAACATCCACAATCATCTCTTTCTTATCATCTGCACAACATCCACGCACATTCAGACTTCCCACTTTGACAATTTTCTTCTTCTTATTCTTTTTAGTAATCTTTACAGGAAAAGGGGTTACTAGCCCATTGTTCCCGGCATTTTAGTTGACTTTTACAACACGCATGGCTTACGGAGGAAAGATTCTTATTCCACTTCCCCATGGATATAAAAGGAAAATTAATAAGACCAAGAACTATTAAGATAAAATCAAAGAAAACTCAGATGAGTGTGTATAAATAAATGTGTACATGTATGTGTAGTGTGACCTAAGTGTAAGTAGAAGTAGCAAGACATGCCTGTAATCTTGCATATTTATGAGACAGACAAAAGACATCAGCAATCCTACCATCATGTAAAACAATCACAGGCTTCGTTTTACACTCACTTGGCAGGACGGTAGTACCTCCCTGGGTGGTTGCTGTCTACCAACCTACTACCAGATGAAGCTTAAAATAATTACCCAGCACAAAGATGGCAAGTTTGTAACTTGTATTTATTTATTTACTTTTCATTACTGGTGTTTAGTTAGTAATTATTTGTTTATTATTCATCAAATCATGTTCATTTCTGACTTATGGTATTTTTTATCTTATAATGGGTTTGTCAGAATGTAACCCATCATAAGTATCGTAAGTCAAGGAGCACCGGTACAGTGCTTTTCAGTTACATATAATGGCTATCATTATTGGCGCTTACTTTGCTTTTAAAATGGTTTGCACATAGCTGAATCAAGCAGTGTTTTTAGGTCTCTTACTATTGTGCACTTAATAAATGATCGCATTCTTCTGAACCTAACTGCCATGTTAGCGAGGTATGCCAGTAACTAGTTCCTAATAAGTTGATTACATTATAGCATATGCAGTTTATCAGGAGCTGTTCCTTTAAGATTTGCTATGAAATATATAGCTGAGGTAGTTATCAACATGTACCATAATCTTTTTTATCCAAAGTAAATGGAAACTTCATTGTTATGTGGGTAGTTATGAAGGGAATTCTGACATAAAGTGATTGAGCCTTGGCTTCTGCATTGCTTTACAGGTATAGTTCCCCAATTCTAGGACAATATTAAATAGAATTGTAGAATTTTTACTTGCCCTACATTTTTGAGTTTGCAAAGTTATGCATTGCTCTCCTCATTTTGCTCATTAACTAAAATCAAGGTGCATGATTTGTTTTGTTTGTTTTTTGTACCATGTTGCTCTATCCTCAGTATGATATTTGTCACACAGTACATCAGAAAGTCATTAATTTGGTAGATAATTGCAGTTAATGGCTCCACCCATGTTGTGAGCAGTATACTGTACCAAAATGCAACTCTAATTGGTCTAGAGTTCAGTTGTTTAATAGTTAATAAGAATTTGGTCATTGATTGTCACTGTATAAATTTATTCTCTTGTGTAAGAAATATGCTTCTACTACTAATACGTGAAAGACTTACTTTGTGGTACTTTTGGGTGCTGTCCTTGTAAAAAATCTTTTGTATGTGTTGTAGTACATTAAAATATGGCCTTTTTAAAAAAAATTTCATGTGTACATGTACACTGTAAGAAAGCTCAGTAATATTTGCTATATGAAAATAAAAAACACTGAATATTCTACAGTTCAAAATTCACCTGGCAAAACTCCTAAGGCTAAATGGGGGGGACCCTGCACAAGCATTGGGCTTCCTGTCCACCCTAAGGCCACTAGAGATGGTGACTGACAGGTAAATACTAGTAAATCTCACTTATTTTAATAGAATTTGGAGAATTTGGTGCTGCAGTGGATTTGTAGATATAAAGTATTGGTGACAAAAATTTACTGTTAGTGATGTGTTAAAGATAGTTCCGACACTCTTTGCCACCGTCTTTATCCTGATAAGTGATTTTGTATGTATTATTATAATACATGCAGTATTTGGTTTAGTTGAAATATCTTGGTACATATACACATTGTGTCTTGGCCATTCTTACTGTTCAAAAATAACAAAACTCGGTGACCTGTATCTCACTGATTTTAATTGATTTGTTGTGATTAAAGTCATTTACTCTTTATCAGCTATGAATTATTATAATTATAATTAACTGTAAGTAGTTAATTGTAAATTTACAGTTAACCCTTTCACTATAGCTCGTGAAGATCTACATAATTGAGGCCAATGTCACTTGCGTACCTCTAGTTGTAAATTCTGGTGCCTTCATATATGGTATGAGAAGCTTGGGAGGTCTAGGTATGAGAAAACAGGTCTATGAGGTCTGTGTGTGTGCAGTATGCACACACACAGACCTCATAGGGCTGCTGCAATGCAGCAGGGAATGCCTGTTAGTGAACCATTGAATACCATGGCATGCCTGACTGATTCTCTTACTCCCAAGCGTATTGCCTGCTTATTATTCGACAGTGACAGTTTATGTACTGATATAGTTTCTGAAAATGAGCTCTATGGTTTCAAGGAGTAAATGATCCAGAGTAATGGGGAAATGCCAAGAATAGTGTTACAAACTACCAACCATCTACCTCGGGCATCAGTGCATCTACAGCCCGTCCACACCATAAGTGAAAGCTAATAATTTCTTGTAGTTTTGGCACAGATGTGAATATAGGAAAGAGTAAGGTGATGAGGATAACAAGAAAGATTAGGTGACGAAAGATTCGATATCAGATTGGAGGGAGAGAGTATGTAGGAGGTGAATGTATTCAGATATTTAGGAGTGAATATGTCAGCAGATGGGTCTGTGAAAGATGAGGTGAATCATAGAATTGATGAGGGAAAAAAGATGAGTGGTGCACTTAGGAGTCTGTGGAGACAAAGAACTTTGTCCATAGAAGCGAAGAGGGGAATGTATGAGAGTATAGTTATACCAATGCTCTTATATGGGTGTGAAACATGGGTGGTGAATGTTGCAACAAGGAGAAGGCTGGAGGCATTGGAGATGTCATGTCTAAGGGCAATATGTGGTGTGAATATACAGAGAATTCATAGCTTGGAAATTAGGAGGAGGTACAGGATTACCAAGACTATTATCCAGAGGACTGAGGAGGGGTTGTTGAGGTGGTTCAGACATGTTGAGAGGATGGAACAAAATAAAATGACTTCGAGAGTGTATAATTCTGTAGTGGAGGGAAGGTGGGGTAGGGGTCGGCTTAGGAAAGATTAGAGGGAGGGGGTAAAGGAGGTTTTGTGGTCAAGGGGCTTTGACTTCCAGCAAGCATGCATGAGTGTGTTAGAGAGGAGTGAATGGAGACAAATGGTTTTTAGGACTTGACGTGCTGTTGGAGTGTGAGCAAGGTAACATTTATGGAGTCAGGGAAACCGGCTGGCCAGACTTGAGTCCTGGAGATGGGAAGTACAGTGTCTGCAGTCTGAAGGGTTTTGCAGTTTTATAACTGTAGTGTAAGCATGCCTCTGGCAAGATAGTGATGGAGTGAATGATGAAAGTTTTTCTTATTCAGGCCTCCCTGCCTTGGTGGGAGAAGGCCGATGTGTTAAAAAAATGAGTAGTAAGAATAACAGTGGTGATGAGTTTAATTTCTTAGCAACTGATGATCAGATACATGACACTTATGATTATTTACTAGTGAGGGTTCAATTTAAATGGCACCACATGTGGTCTGGTAGTGTACCTAGGACTATCCCTAAGGGATGTGGCAGATCATGGAGTCAACTCCAGGGGGTGATAGTGATTATGATGTTTCCATTGGCATGGGTAGTGGGCTGCAGGTGGCACGCATGTCACCAGGTGCTGCGACAAACGTGCTGGTGGCACCAATACCAACACTGGGGGGGAGGGGGGCCATGTCTTGAGCCCCACACCTCAACCACCATAGACCATGTCCACCCCTAACATACAACCACCACCTCTAGCACCACCACAACCAGTCACACAGATCCAGCAATCCCTACCAGACAAACTCTAGGATTGGCAGGAAGATGCAAAGTTTGTACCTATTACCCATCAGTTTGGTAACATTTACATTGGAATCCTGTCAAATTGTACCCTGAAGGATGATTCGGATGAGCTTGGTTTCTTTGTATGTATTGTATTTTGATGTGCTGTTAATGAAAATAATAGCGTCTCAAACTAAGAGGTACCAGTATACAGTGGCAAATGTATGGTGCAACAAAGCTGCAACTTTACAAGTGGAAAGACAACTGTGACAGTGGCATGCAGAGGTCTGGTGATGCCTGGCACCAACTCCTTGATTGTGTGCCCCCAAAGGCTCTAAGTATAAGGTCTAGTACTGAGAAATATTATGTGAAAGGGAGATATTTTGAATAAGTTAACCCTTTCAGGGTCCAGAGACCAAATTTCAGTGTGCACCAGGGTCCAAGAATTTAAAAAAATTTTGTTATTTTTTCTTATGAAATGGTAGAGAATGTTTTTCTGATGGTAATAAAACAAAAAGTACGAAATTTGATGGAAAATTGACAAAATTATACTCTCGCGAATTTTGATGTGTCAGCGATATTTACGAATCGGCGATTTTGCCGACTTTGACTCCCATTTTAGGCCAATTACATTATCCCAGTTGACCAAATTCCTAGCTATTTCACTAGTATTACTTCTATTCTATCGATTGAGCACAAGAAATCACCCAGTCAACTGTTTCACCTACAAAATAAAGTAATTGGAAATTGGTAATTTGGCCAATTTAACACAGTTAAAAATATTCCAATTTCAAAATAGGGTCCAGAATAAACAATGTAGGCATTCCTGGCACTAAACTAACATTTCCTCTGTTCATTAGTTATGTTCTCAGGCTTTACAAATGAATTCAATTTTGAGTTTTTATTCACATAATGAATTTTTATTCAAACCAAAAAATAGAAGATTTACTGTTATGCAATATTGTAATAATTGTATAAATATCATCACATTTGTGAGTGTATATTAGACCCGCCAGTTGGCGTGTATTAGACGTGTGAGGTCGTTTGTTTACTCTTGAACATCGGCAAAAATTTAACATTTCTGCTACTTTGAGCTCAGTTTCAAGCCATTTCCAGTACTAAAACCAATCAAAATCATCTCTATTTCTGTAATATATCTTCCATTCTATCAAGTGAGACCAAGAAATTGCAAATACAACTGTAAAAAACATACGAAAAAACACTGCAAAGTCGCTGTTTTAATCAAAATTCAGTCTGTTTTTTTTCTCTCGTTATACACTGTGTGCTGCAGGATTTGTTTTATGTGGTGCACACATACCACATAGATGTATTCTCTCATATCTAGGCCCAAATTTACTACTACGCCATGAGCTGAGCTCATGGTGTAGATCTACGGTTTGGACCCTCAACGTAAAGCCGTAGATCTACGGCACAGACCCTGAAAGGGTTAAATATAAATCAGCCAAATTTATTAAGTTCTTTTCCCCAAATGGATGCTCCACGTATGTCATGCACATGCATGTGGGGGGCACCGTTTTCTCTGGACAGAAAGGGTACACCATGTTAATGGAATAAAGGGCTAACCACTGCCTCTGTAGTGCAGTGAGCCTCCAAAAACTGATTTATCACCGCTGAAATTTCAAAATCACTATCTTATTTCCCCCTCTAATTGGATCTCCATCCCCCCCATTTGGATGCCCGGGGCCACTGCCCCTTCAGCCCCTCCCTCTGCATGCCACTGCTGTGACAGATGTATCTCTTCTTTGCCACAATCATGCTTGTGTCACATGTTTACAAATACAATATTGCAACATACTTGTTGACAGACTGCGTAATATGTATCAAGCATTCAGTGATCTCATCCATCTCAGCATATTCTGTTGCTACATATTTTTCCTGTGTTTTACAGGATTAGAGATGTTTTTATACAGAACCCAAAAAATAAGTTCAAATTCTTTAAGCCCTTCCTGAACTTTGTCATTGACGAGTCCCTGATCCTATTCAGAATCATTGTATACCTTTGGTAGCAAACTTTTTGTGTGACTGTGAAAGTAGCTTAGTACTTGGTCTGATTGTGTACACAAGAAAGCATTGGAATTTTGGGTGATGTGACGAGGAAAATAATGGAACCATATCTTGGTATGGGACGTATATTATGCATTGATAACTAGTACACAAGCTCTTCATTTGATTTCCTGTGAGCAAATATGACAGACATGAAAATATATGCCCAAGTTCAGTGCAAGCATGGGTGGCGATGGAGTGCGGATGTTTCATACCAGTGACATCATGGCATTTTGGTGGCACGATAAATGTGATGTGATGTTCATATCCATCAACCAGAATGAAATGAAAAAAACAGGAAAGGTGAATAAAGAAATGAATGAACCCATTGTGAAACCAGCTGTTGTCATGGTTTATACTGCCATCATGCATTTGGTGGACAAATGTGACTTTCAGATTGGGTTTGAGTTTGTCCAAAAGGGTTACAAGTGGTACATAAAACTAGGGGTGTGCCAAAGTATCAGTAACAGTGCATATTGGCTAAGTTTGATGGTGTTAGTATCCTCAAAAATTTAGGTATCATTCCATCCCTACATGGTGAATGTCTACAATATGTACCAGGGAACAGACCGATGTACAGTATGCCTATGTTTCTTTGTCTGTCATTAAACAATTAATAGAGATACACCAGATCACAATGCAGTTTCTCTTCTTGCTTGAGGTTTAGTGATCACTTTCCAACTGCACTTCCTGCTTCTGACAAGAAGAAATGGGCTTCGAAAAAATATAACTGTACTCACATGTCAAAATGATCAGCTAAGCTCAGATACAAATTTCAAGTGTAGGGATTGTAAAGCACTGCTATGTATTGATCTGTGTTTCAGGGACTTCAGCAAATTGTAACAGTTCAAAGAAAAATGACGAATGCCTGTGTGTGTGTGTTTGAATGTGCATGGATGTAGTGCAGATGACAAGAAAGAGATGAGTGTGGATGTTATGAATGAAAAGAAGCTGGATGTCCTGGCTCTAAATGTTCTAATGTATGTACATATATATAAATATATATACTATATATATATATAAATATATATACTAAAT